>NC_069504.1:461387306-461687306 GCF_027579735.1 Bombina bombina | reverse complement strand
AGATCCAGTTTACGGCGGAGACTGTATTGAAGAGGAGCTCCGTGCCGGATGGTTGAAGATAGAAGAGGCCGCATGGATAAAGACTTCTTGCCCACTTGATGGATCCTTCAAGCGGAACTTCAAGAACTTTAATTGTCGGGGGTTAGTGTTAGGTTTATTTAAGGGTTTTTGGGTGGGTTTTATTTTTAGAGTAGGGTCTGGGCAGTAAAATAGCTAAATGTCCTTTTAAGGGCAATGCCCATACAAATGCCCTTTTCAGGGCAATGGGGAGCTTAGGTTTTTTGAATAGGGTTTTTATTTGGGGGGGTTGGTTGTGTGGGTGGTGGGTTTTACCGTTGGGGGTGTTTTTTTTCTTTACAGGTAAAATGCTCCGCAAAAGGCCCTTTAAAGGGCCATTGGTAGTTTATTGTAGGCTAGGTTTTTTTTATTTTGGGGGGCTTTTTTATTTTGATAGGGCTATTAGATTAGGTGTAATTTGTTTTTATTTTTGATACTGTGGTTTGTTTGTTTTTGTAACTTAGTGCTTGTTTTTTGTAACTTAGTTGTTTTTTGGTAACTTAGTAATTTCTTATTGTAGATTTAAATAATTTGAGTAGGGTTAGGGTTTTTTAATATGTAATATAGTTAATTTAATTGGTAGTTTAATGTAATTTTAGTATAATAGTTAGGGTAGGTTAATTAATAGTTTAATATAGTTTAATTTAATTCTACAGGTAAATTTTAATTTATTATAAGATAGGGATGTTGTAATTTTAGTATAGTGGCGGCGTTTAGTGACAGGGTATAAATAAAGTTGGTAAAAAGTCGAATAGCAGCGAGATTGATGACTGCTAGTTAACAACAGTCTGCTGCTCAACGCCCCGTACTTGGTGTGTGGCTTTTTGCCGGCTTTTTTTAAAAAATATGTAGATCGTATTCAGGTCCCTGGCCGCGATGTTACACAATGTTAGGCGAGCGTATTAGTGCCGGCGAATGCAGTTGAGGCTTTGATAAATATCCCTCAATGTGTAAAAGTATCAAAACTCTCATGTCATGCAGTGGTATATTGCACTGGTCTTGTCTCTCCTTCACGTTCAGAAATGCAAGGAATGCCCCTTAGAGAAGTTTTACGAAAATTTCCATTACTAGAATTTTGTGAGGGATCTCACAGTGCCTGTGTATCATTACATCATCTCATCTGAGTGGAGCACTTTAGATGATCATTGAGAGATAAGGCAAGGAGGGTGTTGTTTTATTATAAGGATATACCCTAATGATATTGGTTCTCCCTGCAAGCTCAGTCTTTTAATTGAGTTGTTGTTTCATTTAGCAGAAACAGATAATTCATATACAAAAATATATCTAAAGAAGCAATTTTCCATACATTTTAAACTCTGCATCTGGCATAACAAGTAATTGTAAACAAATTTTACAGCACACTGTCCCTTTAATGCTTAATTACACTTTGCATTGGAAGCAGTAAAACAAATAGGGCTGGCAGGATTTGTTCATGGCAGCTTTGTTTACTATAAGTTGATGCTGATGGGCGCTAATTAAAGAAAGATGTAAAATATTAAGTGCAGCGTTGACATAAAAAATATAAAATGCATGAATAATGCTGTTCCTCACTCATACAATAAATATTAACTTACTGCTTTTTATACTTGCCTAAATATATGCATTTCCTAAACTATGTGCCATTTAAACAGTTAAAGGGACATTCAATCCAAAAATATTCTTTCATGATTCAGATAGAACATACAATTTTAAACAACTTTCCAATTTACATAGTTTTCTTGTTATTCTTTCCTGAAAGGCAGGAATGTAAGTTCAGAGTGTGCATGTATCTGCATCACTATATGGTAGCAGTTGTGCAACAATGTTGTATATAAGACAGATTACCTACCTATTTAGATATCTCTTCAGCAAAGAATAGCATGAGAACAACTCATTTGATAATATAAGTAAATTGGAAACTTTTTAAAAATGTTATTCTCTATCTGAATCATGAAAGAAAAATGTTGGATTTCATGTCCCTTTAAGACATTCCCAGTGTTTCCTACAATATATTAATTTTTCGGTTGTGTTACCTGTAAGCAGATCTTTGACACAAACTATGTTTAATTTATCTTCTATTTATGTTATTCATATGCCTGATACTGCAAATGTGTGCCCAAAAAAATAATCCTTTTTCAGCTTTAATCATAGAAGCCTTTAACAATTATTTGTTCATAGCTCAAAACGGAATCAAGAAAACACAAAGTACAATTATCTTTTTGTTAACAAAAACAAATCGTATACAAGGATTTTCTCTGTAACTTTTCATTTTCACTTGAGATAGTTCGATGCACAAATCCTCAATTTGAGTGCAAATTCAGATGTTGTTATTGAACCAATGTTACAGCAATCGATGGATTCAGTAGATAATACCCTTTTGACCCTTTACATTAGTCCTTGTCTCGTCGCAGCACAGTTTAAAGAGAATCTGTCTTATCTTCATAAGCCTTTCACAATCCAATCATTCTGACTTTGGTACTGAAAAAGTACTAGTGCATGTGTGCCGTATAGCTGAAAAAAGCACTATCTAGTAAGTGCTGAGCTGCAAATCCAATTTCCATGACAGTAAAGTCAAAATTAAACTTTCATGATTTCAATAGAGCATGCATTTTAAAGTGAAGGTCAATTTTAACTCACTGCACAGCACCCATGTAAACATTAACATCTAAATATTAAAGTCGCTAAAAAAATTTTTTTAAAAAAGTATATGAATTTATCGTAAAATATATATATATAATACCGACGTTTCTTATTGTTACTTCTCCCCCGCTCCACTTCCTTATTTGCATCTAATGACGTAGCGAGTGTAACAAGAAGCTGACCGCGTCACTTCAAAGCTCGTGCACAAAACCGGGTTCAATATGCGCATGCGTATTTTAGTTAATTATTTATGAACAATCACTTATTTTTTTGCGTATGGTGAAAGGATAGCTACCGGTTTTGATGAGTAGAAACGACAGTCTTATTTTACGTGCTTTGTTCGGTTGCGATCAATAGTAATGACTGACTCAATGTATCGAGTGAAGACATACAGCCTAACAAAACAAAAACAAATCAGTAACCAATATAGCCACCTTTCTTTGCAAGGACACTCAAAAGCCTGCCATCCATGGATTCTGTCAGTGTTTTGATCTGTTCACCATCAACATTGCGTGCAGCAGCAACCACAGCCTCCCAGACACTGTTCAGAGAGGTGTACTGTTTTCCCTCCTTGTAAATCTCACATTTGATGATGGACTACAGGTTCTCAATGGGGTTCAGATCAGGTGAACAAGGAGGCCATGTCATTAGATTTTCTTCTTTTATACCCTTTCTTGCCAGCCATGCTGTGGAGTACTTGGACGCGTGTGATGGAGCATTGTCCTGCATGAAAATCATGTTTTTCTTGAAAGGTGCAGACTTCTTCCTGTACCACTGCTTGAAGAAGGTGTCTTCCAGAAACTGGCAGTAGGACTGGGAGTTGAGCTTGACTCCATCCTCAACCCGAAAAGGCCCCACAAGCTCATCTTTGATGATACCAGCCCAAACCAGTACTCCACCTCCACCTTGCTGGCGTCTGAGTCGGACTGGAGCTCTCTGCCCTTTACCAATCCAGCCACGGGCCCATCCATCTGGCCCATCAAGACTCACTCTCATTTCATCAGTCCATAAAACCTTAGAAAAATCAGTCTTGAGATATTTCTTGGCCCAGTCTTGACATTTCAGCTTGTGTGTCTTGTTCAGTGGTGGTCGTCTTTCAGCCTTTCTTACCTTGGCCATGTCTCTGAGTATTGCACACCTTGTGCTTTTGGGCACTCCAGTGATGTTGCAGCTCTGAAATATGGCCAAACTGGTGGCAAGTGGCATCTTGGCAGCTGCACGCTTGACTTTTCTCAGTTCATGGGCAGTTATTTTGCGCCTTGGTTTTTCCACACGCTTCTTGCGACCCTGTTGACTATTTTGAATGAAACGCTTGATTGTTCGATGATCACGCTTCAGAAGCTTTGCAATTTTAAGAGTGCTGCATCCCTCTGCAAGATATCTCACTATTTTTGACTTTTCTGAGCCTGTCAAGTCCTTCTTTTGACCCATTTTGCCAAAGGAAAGGAAGTTGCCTAATAATTATGCACACCTGATATAGGGTGTTGATGTCATTAGACCACACCCCTTCTCATTACAGAGATGCACATCACCTAATATGCTTAATTGGTAGTAGGCTTTCGAGCCTATACAGCTTGGAGTAAGACAACATGCATAAAGAGGATGATGTGGTCAAAATACTCATTTGCCTAATAATTCTGCACACAGTGTATAAGTAAAATGAACATTTTTGTTTTATTCTATAAACTACTGATGACATTTCTCCCAAATTCCCAAATTGTCATTTAGAGCAGTGATTCGCAACCACAGTCCTCAAGTACCCCCAACAGGCCAGGTTTTCATTATAGCTGAACTAGAGCACAGGTGAAATAATTAGCTGATGGGTGAGAGCAGGTTGTATAATACAATATAGCAACAGAAAATTTAGCGCTTTTGAAGACCTGAACTATAGTGTTAATGCCTGAATATATGCATAACATTACATATATAGAATATATTAAAATAAAGTCTTTCACTCATATTTATAAACTGTACATTTCATATGAAATTAAGGGTCATTTTTTAAATAAACGTTTTAACCGCGATATGGTATATGTATGCTAAGGTGCTGAACTGGAAAGGGCTCTACGCTGTATATGTATGTGTGTGTATTTGTATGTACATATATATATATATATATATATATATATATATATACATATATAAATAAAATAAATAGTCCAATATGGCAAGAGACAGACCAGATGCCACAGATGGGATAGGATAAGCCCATCTATATAAGCCAGGGAATTCAGCACTCTTTTTATTTATATATATATATATATATATATATATATATATATATATAATATATGTGTGTGTCTGTTTGTGCGCATGTATATATGTGTATGTATGTATAAATATGCATTCAGTGTTTTAAAGTTATATTGCTATATAAACCACAGTCTATTTATGTGAGAGATTTAGCACACCAGCTCTTTATGACATCCATATGCTAATGGTCCCTTCTGCTTGAGAGCTAATATATTACTTTTAACTTGTAATATGAGGACAAAAATAAGAGCACTATTGGTTTAACTTGAGTAATTTTACTACACAATAGCACTATTTTTGCACTGCACTTGTAATCTACCCCTAAACCGGGTAGGGTACCAGGTTGTTTGTTTTTGTAGATTTTGGGCACAAGGGTTGGAGGTTTAGCTGATACACATCTGCAGAGTAATGAGGAGATTGGGGTGGGAATTAAAGGCTTGGGGGTAGATTTCCCAAAGGTCGAGCAGACATGATTCACTGTAGTGAATCATGTCCGCTCAACTTTGCTAAATGCCGACAGCTTACGCCGTCTGCATTTAACATTGCACAAGCATTTCTGGTGAAATGATTGTGCAATGCCATTCCCTGCTCACTCGCGGCCAATCGGCTACAAGGGGCCCGTCAATCATCCTGATCATATTGGATCAGGATGATTTCAGTGCACCACCTAAAAGGTGGCAGAGAAGTTAGGGAGCAGCGGTCTTATGACCGCTGCTTCTTAAAGGGCCACTAAACCCAAAATCTTTCTTTCATGATTCAGATAGAGAATAGAAATTTAAACAACATTACAATTTACTTCCATAATTTATTTTGCTTCGTTTTTTAAATATCTTTATTTGAAGAAAAAGCAATACACATGGTGAGAAAATCACATGATGCTGCTATGTGCAGCAACCAATCAGCAGCTAGTGAGCATATCTAGATATGCTTTTCATCAAAGAATATCAAGAGAATAAAACAAATTAGATAATATAAGTAAATTAGAAAGATGTTTAAAATTGCATTCTCTTTCTAAATCATAAAAGAAAAAATGTGGGTGGCATGTCCCTTTAACTTCAGTTTCTGGCGGACCAGAAACGATGGGGCAATGATACAGCATCCGCTGCTTAATAAATCGACCCCTTGATATCATTGTGGCTCATGCAGGTAAGTTAATACTGAAGGTACCCGCCAATCATCTTCTAAGCTTGATGATCAGCAGGTTTTTCCTACTTAAAATGCTCCAAAACAGAAGCACAATTTCTAGTTACCATGGTGATTTTGTACTATTATTTATTGAGACCTCTAAAGGTCTGAGGTTTCAAAACATATTGAATATTGCATGTTTAGATGCTTTATTCCTACTTATTTTCAGCATAAACTGCAAGACAAACTGAAAAAAACATGTATAGTCTAAATTTTTAATAATTCATTATTATTGAAAAAATATTTTTTTTAAAAAGTTTAATTGACATATGGAGGCCCATTTATCAAGCTCCGTATGGAGCTTGAGGGCCCGTGTTACTGGTGAGTCTTCAGACTCTAAAGACCGCTGCTCCATAACCCTGTCCGCCTGCTCTGAGCAGGCGGACTTAATCAAGTACGATCGGGTTGATTGACACCCCCATGCTGGTGGCCGATTGGCCGTGAGTCTGCAGGGGGCGGCGTTGCACCAGCAGCTCTTGTAAGCTGCTGGTGCAATGCTGAATACGGGGAGCGTATGGCTCTCCGCATTCAGCGAGGTCCTGCAGACCTGATCTGCACTGTTGTATCAGGTCCGCAAGACCTTTGTTAAATAGGCCTTAAAGTGTAAACTAGTAACTGACTGAAACATTAAGGCCTAGATTTGGAGTTTTGCGGTAGCCGTGAAAACCAGCGTTAGAGGCTCCTAACGCTGGTTTTAGGCTACCTCCGGTATTTGGAGTCACTCAAAAAAGGGTCTAACGCTCACTTTTCAGCCGCGACTTTTCCATACCGCAGATCCCCTTACGTAAATTGCGTATCCTATCTTTTCAATGGGATTTTTCTAACTCCGGTATTTAGAGTCGTGTCTGAAGTGAGCGTTAGAAATCTAACGACAAAACTCCAGCCGCAGAAAAAAGTCAGTAGTTAAGAGCTTTCTGGGCTAACGCCGGTTCATAAAGCTCTTAACTACTGTACTCTAAAGTACACTAACACCCATAAACTACCTATGTACCCCTAAACCGAGGTCCCCCCACATCGCCGCAACTCGATTACATTTTTTTAACCCCTAATCTGCCGACCGCCACCTACGTTATCCTTATGTACCCCTAATCTGCTGCCCCTAACACCGCCGACCCCTATATTATATTTATTAACCCCTAACCTGCCCTCCCTAACATCGCAGACACCTAACTTCAATTATTAACCCCTAATCTGCCGACCGAATCTCGCCGCTATTCTAATAAATGTATTAACCCCTAAAGCTAAGTCTAACCCTAACACTAACACCCCCCTAAGTTAAATATAATTTTAATCTAACGAAATTAATTCACTCTTATTAAATAAATTATTTCTATTTAAAGCTAAATACTTACCTGTAAAATAAATCCTAATATAGCTACAACATAAATTATAATTATATTATAGCTATTTTAGGATTAATATTTATTTTACAGGTAACTTTGTATTTATTTTAACCAGGTACAATAGCTATTAAATAGTTAAGAACTATTTAATAGCTAAAATAGTTAAAATAATTACAAATTTACCTGTAAAATAAATCCTAACCTAAGTTACAATTAAACCTAACACTACACTATCAATAAATTAATTAAATAAAATACCTACAATTACCTACAATTAAACCTAACACTACACTATCAATAAATAAATTAAATACAATACCTACAAATAACTACAATGAAATAAACTAACTAAAGTACAAAAAATAAAAAAGAACTAAGTTACAAAAAATAAAAAAATATTTACAAACATAAGAAAAATATTACAACAATTTTAAACTAATTACACCTACTCTAAGCCCCCTAATAAAATAACAAAGACCCCCAAAATAAAAAAATGCCCTACCCTATTCTAAATTACTAAAGTTCAAAGCTCTTTTACCTTACCAGCCCTGAACAGGGCCCTTTGCGGGGCATGCCCCAAGAAGTTCAGCTCTTTTGCCTGTAAAAAAAAACATACAATACCCCCCCCCAACATTACAACCCACCACCCACATACCCCTAATCTAACCCAAACCCCCCTTAAATAAACCTAACACTAAGCCCCTGAAGATCATCCTACCTTGTCTTCACCATACCAGGTTCACCGATCCGCCCTGGCTCCAAAATCTTCATCCAACCCAAGCGGGGGCTGGCGATCCATCTTCCGGCGGCTGAAGAGGTCCAGAAGAGGCTCCAAAGTCTTCATCCTATCCGGGAAGAAGAGTAGATCCGGACCGGCAACCATCATCTTCCAAGCGGCATCTTCTATCTTCATCCGATGAGGACCGGCTCCATCCTGAAGACCTCCACCGCGGACCCATCTTCATCCGGGGACGTCCAACTGAAGAATGACGGTTCCTTTAAGGGACGTCATCCAAGATGGCGTCCCTCGAATTCCGATTGGCTGATAGGATTCTATCAGCCAATCGGAATTAAGGTAGGAATATTCTGATTGTCTGATGGAATCAGCCAATCAGAATCAAGATCAATCCGATTGGCTGATCCAATCAGCCAATCAGATTGAGCTCGCATTCTATTGGCTGATCGGAACAGCCAATAGAATGCAAGCTCAATCTGATTGGCTGATTGGATCAGCCAATCGGATTGAACTTGATTCTGATTGGCTGATTCCATCAGCCAATCAGAATATTCCTACCTTAATTCCGATTGGCTGATAGAATCCTATCAGCCAATTGGAATTCGAGGGATGCCATCTTGGATGACGTCCCTTAAAGGAACCGTCATTCTTCAGTTGGATGTCGCCGGATGAAGATGGGTCCGCGGTGGAGGTCTTCAGGATGGAGCCGGTCCTCATCGGATGAAGATAGAAGATGCCGCTTGGAAGATGATGGTTGCCGGTCCGGATCTACTCTTCTTCCCGGATAGGATGAAGACTTTGGAGCCTCTTCTGGACCTCTTCAGCCGCCGGAAGATGGATCGCCAGTCCCCGCTTGGGTTGGATGAAGATTTTGGAGCCAGGACGGATCGGTGAACCTGGTATGGTGAAGACAAGGTAGGATGATCTTCAGGGGCTTAGTGTTAGGTTTATTTAAGGGGGGTTTGGGTTAGATTAGGGGTATGTGGGTGGTGGGTTTTAATGTTGGGGGGGGGTATTGTATGTTTTTTTTTACAGGCAAAAGAGCTGAACTTCTTGGGGCATGCCCCGCAAAGGGCCCTGTTCAGGGCTGGTAAGGTAAAAGAGCTTTGAACTTTAGTAATTTAGAATAGGGTAGGGCATTTTTTATTTTGGGGGGCTTTGTTATTTTATTAGGGGGCTTAGAGTAGGTGTAATTAGTTTAAAATTGTTGTAAGATTTTCCTTATGTTTGTAAATATTTTTTTATTTTTTGTAACTTAGTTCTTTTTTATTTTTTGTACTTTAGTTAGTTTATTTCATTGTAGTTATTTGAAGATATTGTATTTAATTAATGTATTGATAGTGTAGTGTTCGGTTTAATTGTTGGTAATTGTAGATATTTTATTTAATTAATTTAATGATAGTGTAGTGTTAGGTTTAATTGTAACTTAGGTTAGGATTTATTTTACAGGTAATTTTGTTATTATTTTAACTAGGTAACTATTAAATAGTTATTAACTATTTAATAGCTATTGTACCTGGTTAAAATAATTACAAAGTTACCTGTAAAATAAATATTAATCCTAAAATAGCTATAATATAATTATAATTTATAGTGTAGCTATATTAGGATTTATTTTACAGGTAAGTATTTAGCTTTAAATAGGAATAATTTATTTAATAAGAGATAATTAATTTCGTTAGATGTAAATTATATTTAACTTAGGGGGGTGTTAGTGTTAGGGTTAGATTTAGCTTTAGGGGTTAATACATTTATTAGAATAGCGGTGAGCTCCAGTAGGCAGATTAGGGGTTAATAATTGAAGTTAGGTGTCGGCGATGTTAGGGAGGGCAGATTAGGGGTTAATACTATTTATGATAGGGTTAGTGAGGCGGATTAGGGGTTAATAACTTTATTATAGTAGCGCTCAGGTCCGGTCGGCAGATTAGGGGTTAATAAGTGTAGGCAGGTGGAGGCGACGTTGTGGGGGGCAGATTAGGGGTTAATAAATATAATATAGGGGTCGGCGATGTTAGGGGCAGCATATTAGGGGTACATAAGGATAATGTAAGTAGCGGCGGTTTACGGAGCGGCAGATTAGGGGTTAAAAATAATATGCAGGGGTCAGTGATAGCGGGGGCGGCAGATTAGGGGTTAATAAGTGTAAGGTTAGGGGTGTTTAGACTCGGGGTACATGTTAGAGTGTTAGGTGCAGACGTAGGAAGTGTTTCCGCATAGCAAACAATGGGGCTGCGTTAGGAGCTGAACGCGGCTTTTTTGCAGGTGTTAGGTTTTTTTTCAGCTCAAACTGCCCCATTGTTTCCTATGGGGGAATCGTGCACGAGCACGTTTTTGAGGCTGGCCGCGTCCGTAAGCAACTCTGGTATCGAGAGTTGAAGCTGCGTTAAATATGCTCTACGCTCCTTTTTTGGAGCCTAACGCAGCCTTTATGTGGACTCTCAATACCAGAGTTATTTTTATGGTGCGGCCAGAAAAAAGCCGGCGTTAGCTACGCGGGTCCTTACCGACAAAACTCTAAATCTAGCCGTAAGAAAATAATGACTCATTTACTTACCATGTATACTATAAAAACATTGCCAAAATAAATAACTGCTTTTATTTCTGTTAGAAGTACTGCTAAAATGAACAGAATTGTAATAGGAATTTATCATGCCTAAGATTTTATTAACTTAATTTTAAATAATTGTACTTTTATGGACTAAAAAATAAAACAGAATTGGAAAGAAACTACAATGATGGTTATATTATTTCGCCGGTAAAACCACAAATAGAAAAATTGCATGGCTATTACTGTCTACATGTGGCTTATTTTGTAAATTGTTTGACTGTATTAAATGTAATATATTTGTCTAATCCAAAAAATAAAGATGCTTCTAATCCTAAGAATAATATACCAATGCATTTATATTTCTATCATATCAAATATAATACCTGCTAGATTACATAACCCTTGGTACTCATTAATAAACTATCATGTTTATAAATAAAGGGATATATCTCATATAATTCATGCATTTCACAAAGTACGTTTCTCCTATAGGAAGATATTCTTGTTGAAAAACAGTCAAAATGTATTGCTTGACAAATGATACATGTTAAGTCACTAAAAATTCTATTATTCAAAAAAAATGTGGGTCAAATGTGTCCCCAAGGCATTAGACATGAAGAATTTAAACGATGACAGACTTTTTCAGAGTAACTTGAGGGGTGTGGATAGTAGATGAAGGGGGATGAGTGAGAGCTCAGGTTTGGAGAAGTTTAGATTTAGATAATGAAATCACATCCATGATGAAACACTGGATAAACTGCTGGTGATACGATCAAATAGGGAGGATGAGAGGTCTGGTACAGAGAAGTCAAAGTAGAATACAGGCAATGCTGAAACTCACAGGATTTGATAAAGAAACATAGTGATGGTATGAAGAATAAAAATCGGAGACCCAAAACTGAGTTTTATGGCACCACAGCAGAAATAGAGAAAGAGGCAAGAACTATCAGAGGGCTGAGTCAACAATGAGGAAATCATTCAGAGGATTTGGAACAGGAGAGGGCTATTGACAATCTCAAACCACAAACAGGTCAAGACGGGTTAGCAGAGGGAAATGGCACTTAGACTTCGCACTAAACAGGTCAACTGTCATCTTAGTGGTTGTGACCTCTGTAATGTAGATGAAAGCCTAATTACAGAGGGTCAGGAAAACAAGTTGACTTGATTTGGCCTGAGGAAATATGGTAAATCTTTACAAGCACTTGCAATGTGTTTGGGACAAAAAGAAGCAGTACAATATAGTTTCAGTGAAAAAGAAAGCTGGAGTAGTTTAAGGGTTCCTTACAGTGCATGATTAAGGGGTGGTGGAAATGTGATTTTTATGGGAGTGATTAAATATGTTTGTAAGGAGTAGTGAAAGGGGAAAGCAGCAGTTATTAGGGAACATGATCAAGAAGACAGATAGTAAGCTGAATATGTTGAAAAGACAGCAGTTGCTTCAATCTTTTTAAAAAGTGTAAAGATGCTTAGATTAGGTTAGTAAATGTGGTCAGGTTAATAGTTATTGTTTGTGAAGAGGAAAACAAATTTGTTAAATAATTATGAAAATAATGTGCTTGGAAGCAAGTAGTAATGTGAGGTGGGGTTGGACAAAGATATTTATTAATATAGCAGAACAAATATTTGGGTTTGGAGGACATGTTAGTTCTGTTGATGTGTGAGTTTAAAAAAGCAATTATGTGTACAGAGGTTTAGGGCAAAAGGGTGGGAATGTAGTATAACTGTGTACAGCAGAAAGTTAGCCAAGGAGCTAATTTTCATCCACTGTTGTTCTCAGCACTATGGGAAACATATCTGCACTTGGCGTGTCAGCTTTGTATACCATGGCTGAGGACGATATTGGCTTGTCTAAAGTCATGTAGATGATCTTTTTCTTGGTGCAGCCTGTTTCTGTTCTAAAATAGTGTTTTCTCAGTATTTGAGCACTTTGGTTATACACAAATTACATAGTAAGAAAGTGATTTGTTCATATATTTCACACCCTGTAATTGCATGATGTCCCTCTGGTATATCTGCCTCATCCTAGGTTATTGCTTCGCTGTATAAACTTAAAAACCAGTGAAAATAAGTATTATACAGACAAACACACATATATATATATACATATATATATATATATATATATATATATATATATATATATATATACATAAAGAAAGAATTCAGAACTGAATCCAAATTCTTAATGTAGTATTCCAATAAAAACTCTGAGAATTACCATACTGAAATGTGGAAATCTGCAAAAATCCCAACTACTTAATAGCCAGCAGTACACTCCAAAATTTGGCAGCTCATGAATACATTTCTCTAAAAAACAAACAAATCTTAAAAAAAACAACAAGAACTTTTGCTGTGAAATTATTTGAAACATTTTCTTAAGATATTACAGTAATTAGTTGTAATTTGTGTGTTTTATTCCTTAATTCGTCTAATTTTTTTATTATTATTTATTTTATTGTGTTTCTGTTTTCATATGATAATAATTCTTTATTTGTAATTAGTATTATTACAGGAGCCAAGCTTTTATTGTTATGTGTTTTATTATGTTGTTACAATCTTTATGCTATAAATATACAAAAAAAGATTAACGCATGTTTTATGGTTATGCATAATTCTGTGAGAGAAAAAAAAAAGTGATAATTAAAGCCTAAATCATACTGAACAAAATAAACAAACAGTGCTTTAGTTATAGGAAAATGCAATACTTTTTAATTTTACAATATAATTTACTCATGGAATTTTATAAGATTATTTTCTATGGACAGTAAACATCTTCGGCTAGATTACGAGTCTTGCGTTATGAGTAAAAAAGCAGAGTTAAGTCTCATAACGCTGCTTTTTTACTACCGCTGGTATTACGAGTCTTGCAGATTTAGGGGTACTGCACAATTTTTTGGCCTTACCGCAAATCAACTTAAGCAAATTGCGTAAAGTCTTTTTTTCAATGGGACTTCCATAGTGCCGGTATTACGAGCTTGTCCTGGGAGGCCAAAAAGTGAGCGGTACACCCTATCCCGTCAAGATTGGTACTGCATTCTAAAGTCAGTAGTTATGAGTTTTACACTACAAAACTGTAGCATAAAACTCATAACTAAAGTGCTACAAAGTACACTAACACCCATAAACTACCGATTAACCCCTAAACCGAGGCCCTCCCACATCGCAAACACTAAAATAAAATGATTAACCCCTAATCTGCCACTCCGGACATCGTAGCCACTAGAATAAACATATTAACCCCTAAACCGCCGCACTCCCGCCTCGCAAACATTAGTTAAATATTATTAACCCCTAATCTGCTGTCCCTAACATTGCCGCCACCTATCTACATTTATTAACCCCTAATCTGCCGCCCCCAACGTCGCCGCCACTATACTATATTTATTAACCCCTAAACCTAAGTCTAACCATAACAACCCCTAACTTAAATATAATTTAAATAAATCTAAAGAAAACTTACTATTAATAACTAAATCAGTCCTATTTAAAATTATCAGCCAATCGGAATCTAAGGGACGCCACCTTGGATGATGTCATTTAAAGGAACCTTCATTCGTCGTTAGTCGTCGGAAAGAAGAGGATGCTCTGCGTCGGATGTCTTGAAGATGGACCCGCTCCGTGCCGGATGGATGAAGATAGAAGATGCCATCTGGGTGAAGACTTCTGCCCGTCTGGAGGACCACTTCTCCCGGCTTGGATGAAGACTTCTCCCGGCTTCGTTGAGGACTTGACTTCTTGCCGCTTCGATGAGGACTTCTCCCGGCTTCGTTGAGGATGGTTGTCGGATCTTCAAAACTGTAAGTGGATCTTCAGGGGTTAGTGTTAGGTTTTTAAGAGTTTATTGGGTGGGTTTAATTTTTAGGTTAGGGCTTTGGGCCGCAATAGAGCTAAATGCCCTTTTTATTTTCTGTAATTTAGTGGGGTTTTTTTTGTAATTTAGGTAATTTTATTTAATTTATTTAATTGTATTTAATTTAGGTAATTTATTTAATAATAGTGTAGTGTTAGGTGTTAGTGTAACTTAGGTTAGGTTTTATTTTACAGATAAATTTGTATTTATTTTAGCTAGGTAGTTAGTAAATAGTAAATACAAACTTGCCTGTAAAATAAAAATAAACCCAAACCTAGATACAATGTAACTATTAGTTATTTTGTAGCTAGCTTAGGGTTTATTTTACAGGTAAGTATTTAGTTTTAAATAGGAATTATTTAGTTATTAATTGTAAGTTTTATTTAGATTTATTTACATTATATTTAAGTTAGTGAGTGTTAGGGTTAGGGTTAGACTTAGGTTTAGGGGTTAATAAATTTAGAATAGTGGCGGTGACGTTGGTGGCGGAAGATTAGGGGTTAATAAATGTAGGTAGGTTGCGACGACATTGGGGGAGGGAGATTAGGGGTTAATAAATATAATGTAGGTGTCGGCGATGTTGGGGGGCAGCAGATTAGGGGTTAATAAGTATAATGTAGGTGGTGGCGATGTCCGGAGCGGCAGATTAGGGGTTAATAAATATAATGTAGGTGTCGGGGCAGCAGATTAGGGGTTAATAAGTGTAAACTTAGGGGTGTTTAGACTCGGGGTTCATGTTAGGGTGTTAGGTGTAAACATAAATTTAGTTTCCCCATAAGAATCAATGGGGCTGCGTTACTGAGCTTTGCGCTGCTTTATTGTAGGTGATAGACTTTTTCTCAGCCGGCTCTCCCCATTAATGTCTATGGGGAATTTGTGCACGAGCACGTACAACCAGCTCACCGCTGACTTAAGCAGCGCTGGTATTGTAGTGTGCGGTATGGAGCACAATTTTGCTCTACGCTCACTTCTTGTCTTTTAACGCCGGGTTTAGGAAAACCTGTAATACCAGCGCTGTAGGTAAGTGAGCGGTGAGAATAACGTGTAAGTTAGTACCGCACCCCTCATAATGCAAAACTCGTAATCTGGCTGCTTGTAATTAAAATACATTTCTGCCATGTTTTTAAAAACAAATTAAACAACCATTAAATACAGCAGAATTGCACTTAGTTTGAATTTCAAATGAGCGGTAGATTTATTTTCTGACAAACTTCAAAGTTAGTTCTATTTTCCTTCCACCTACATCACGTGACAGCAAACAGCCAATCATAAAATGCATATACATATATACTGTGAATTCTTGCACATGCTCATTAGGAGCCGATTCCCTTTAGAAAGTGTGTATATAAAAACATTGTGCACATTTTCATAATGGAAGTGAATTGGAAAGTAGTTTACAACTGCTGATCTATCTGAGTCATGAAAGTTTAAGTTTTGCCTTGTGTTTAACATCTTTTTGCTGCGATTGTTTTTCAGAAGACAAACTCCACCCACCATTTACTTTATTTGAAGAAGCCAATCTGTGCTTGAGTCTGAAGAAAACAGCACTAGCCATGGTCATAATGTTAGTATAAAGTGCATTGTTTTGTAATTTTTATCAGTTAATGCCAAATGGAAAAATGATATATCTTGAAGTCTGCAGGGTCCATTACAAATTCTGAGAAATAGGAAATCTACCTTTTTTAAACTTAATTACATGAAAAGAAAGCAAAATAAATAAAATATATTGCAAAGTTGTTTTATTATGCATAACTATACATTTTATATAAAAAAATTAGTCTTTCAAAGAAAGACTAAATACAAACGTGCCGATTTATCAGTGTCAGCATTTATCATTTAATACGCTGTCGACATTTATCATTGCACAAGCATTTCTTGTGAAATGCTTGTGCAATGCCGCCCCCTGCACATTTGCGGCCAACGGCCGCTAGCAGGGGATGTCAATCATCTCTTATCGCATCCAATCGGGATGATTGCTATCCGACAACTCAGAGGTGGCGGATGAGTTAAGAAGCAGCGGTCTTACATCCTTGTGTGGAAACTGCTGCATTCTTAGCATGGTAAATCGGCCCCAAAGACTACAGCCTTGTGAAATCTTTTAATGGTGAAACGATTAAGCTGTTTAACATTAGTCTACAACTCTACTGGACTATGGTCAGCTATACAAACCAGAATAGAAATGCTGCAACATATATGTCACTATTTTAACATGGACTAAATAGACTTATTTTACATACTAATTTGTGATATGATGTCTTTGCCAAGGTTATTTCAAAATATATACACTTATTGTCATTCTATATGCACTTTAGCTAATATTCATAGGCTCTCAATTATTTATTTACAGAAGCAACTATTAAAACAATTAAACAATTAAACAATCTGTCTAATTTACTGATCACAAACAGGTTATCATCTAAGGTTTCCATGTTAACTATCTCATCCTGACACAAGAAGGAATGTGAAACCTGCAAAAACGTTTCCATGGAAACATACACAGCATGTCAAAGGGAACATGATAGATCCCAAAGGATAATTAATCTAAAAATCTAGCAATATGGTGCATCTTATATAATGTAATAAATACTCAACGGGAAAACAGCATATTGGGCAAATAAGAAATGACCTTCAAAAAGGTGATTACAGTTTTTAACAACCAAGAGTGCTTTGATTTTGGAACTTAATACAACTATAGATACCGCATATAATACAATCATAAAAACGATCAACTAAAAGAATAATTTGGGCCAGATTATGAGTGGTGCGCTAACAGTTATGTGCAAGCGAAAAGGGGTGTTTGTGCACGTCGGCTTCAGAGCTCATATTACAAGTTGAAAGTAAACTCAAACGCGTGAGTGCAATTTGCAATACATTACAAAGTACCATTGCACTAATAAAAATTATTCAAAAAAAATTGCACAAAAAGTTATAAGGGCTCAAAGATATGAAGTCTCAGGTGTTAGAAAAAAAAGGCAGGCAAAGGGCTTTAACATAGAGATACATACATATACATGTCTAAAGCTATCTATGTGTATATATATATATATACACATGCATACAAACAGCTTAAAAAGTTCTTCCTTTATTGTAGTATCAAAAACAGTAAACATTTTGACTTACATGTATGCCTTGATATTGTGTGGTTTTCATAGACTAAACTTTAAAAAGGAGATACAAAGTTTGGTCTATAAAAACCACACAATATCAAATGAACAATTTGAACTAAGATTATGATATGTAACAACATTTTCAGAGGTAGCACTTGGAAGGTATTGAGTGAGTGCATGGCAACTTGGATTTATACATACATATATATATATATATATACACACACACACACACACAAAAGTTGGGACAGTATGGAAAATGCAAAAAAACAAGCAAAAAGAGTCATTTGAAAATTTAATTCACCCTATACTATATTGAAAACACATTATTAACTAATTACTTTGTGAATTTAATTTATTTTTTAAAATATGCACTCATTTCAAATCTGATTACTGCAACAAGTTGGGACAGGGGAACTTTAAGACTTGGGGGGTAGATTTACCAATGTCATGTCCGACAGACAGCGCTGAATGCGATATTAATGCAATATGCTGTCGGCATTTATCATTGCACAAGCAGTTCACCAGAACTGCTTGTGCAATACTGCCCCCTGCAGATTTGCGGCCAATCAGCCGCTAGCAGGGGGTGTCAATCAGTCTGATCATATAGGATTGAGCGGATTGAAGACCGCAGCCTCAGAGGCAGCGGACAAGTTATGGAGCAGCAGCCTTTAGACCACTGCTTCATAACGGCTGTTTCTGATGAGCCTGAAGGCTCGCATGGAAACAAGGGCCATTTGGTACTTGTTAAATCGACCCCTAATAGTGATGTGACAAGTTGAAATAAGAAGGTGATGTGAAACAGGTGAGGCTATCGTGTAATCATAGAGGCCCATTTATCAAGCTCCAAATGGAGCTTGAGGGCCTGTGTTTCTGGCGAGCCTGCAGGCACGCCAGAAACAGCAGTTATGAAGCAGCGGTCTAAAGACAACTGTTCCATAACCCTGTCCGCCTGCTCTGAGCAGACGGACAGAGATAGCCACAATTCAACCTGATCGAGTATGATCGGGTTGATTGACACCCACCTGCTCACGGCTGATTGCCCGCAAATCTGCAGGGGGCGGCGTTGCACCAGCAGCTCACAAGAGCTGCTGGTGCAATGCTGAATACGGAGAGCGTATTGCTCTCTGCATTCAGCGAGGTCTGGTACGACAGACTTTTAATAAATAGGCCTCATAGTATATAAGAAACCTCCAAAAAACGCCTAGTCTTTGAAGATCAAGGATGGGTCGAGGCTCACAAATCTGCCAACAGATACGTCAACAAATAACCCAACACTTTGAAAACAACATTACCCAAAGACAAATCGGTACGATTTTGGGCATTTCACCTTCTACTCAAATCTTGGTGCGTAAAGGGCAAAGCCGAAAACCACTTCTGAATGCACGTGATCTCCGATCCCTCAAACGTCACTGTCTCAAAAACCGTCATGAGCCTGTAATGGATATCCTGACATGAACTCAGGATTACTTTGGTAAACCTTTGTCAGTCAACACCATTCGCTACTGCATCCATAGATGCAAGTTAAGGCTTTACTATGCAAAACAGAAGGCATACATCAACACTGTCCAGAAGCGCTACCGACTTCTCTGAGCTCAGTTTCATCTGAGATAGACAGTAGCACAGTGGAATCATGTTTTGTGGTCCGACGAGTCAACATTTCAAATAGTTTTTGAAAAAAGAGCCATCGTGTTCTCTGGACCAAAGAGGAAAAGGACCATCCAAGCTGTTATCAGTGTCAGGTCCAAAAGCCAGCGTCTGTCAAGGTATGGGGGTGTGTCAGTGCCCATGGCATGGGTAACTTGCGCATTTGTGAGGGCACCAAAAATATGTATACATTTTGGAGCAACATATGCTGCCATCCAGGCGTCGTCTTTTCCAGGGATGGCCCTGCATTTTCCAGCAGGATAACTCCAAACCACATTCTGCCCGGATTACAAGTGCATGGTTTTGTATGCAGAGATTGCGGGTGCTAATATGGCCTACCTGCAATCCTGACCAGTGTTCCCTCTAAGGCCAGTTTTGTGTGTGGCCCAGCAGTGAAACAGCTAACAGAACCAGTCTGCATTGTGCAGTATTTGCTAATTGCAGGGTGTGGCTACCTAATTAACTGTTTCACCACTGGGCAGCACACAAAACTGGCCTTAGAGGGAACACTGGCCCTGACCTGTCTCTGATTGATAATGTGTGGCGCATTACAGGGAGTGCAGAATTATTAGGCAAATGAGTATTTTGACCACATCATCCTCTTTATGCATGTTGTCTTACTCCAAGCTGTATAGGCTCGAAAGCCTACTACCAATTAAGCATATTAGGTGATGTGCATCTCTGTAATGAGAAGGGGTGTGGTCTAATGACATCAACACCCTATATTAGGTGTGCATAATTATTAGGCAACTTCCTTTCCTTTGGCAAAATGGGTCAAAAGAAGGACTTGACAGGCTCAGAAAAGTAAAAAATAGTGAGATATCTTGCAGAGGGATGCAGCACTCTTAAAATTGCAAAGCTTCTGAAGCGTGATCATCGAACAATCAAGCGTTTCATTCAAAATAGTCAACAGGGTCGCAAGAAGCGTGTGGAAAAACCAAGGCGCAAAATAACTGCCCATGAACTGAGAAAAGTCAAGCGTGCAGCTGCCAAGATGCCACTTGCCACCAGTTTGGCCATATTTCAGAGCTGCAACATCACTGGAGTGCCCAAAAGCACAAGGTGTGCAATACTCAGAGACATGGCCAAGGTAAGAAAGGCTGAAAGACGACCACCACTGAACAAGACACACAAGCTGAAACGTCAAGACTGGGCCAAGAAATATCTCAAGACTGATTTCTCTAAGGTTTTATGGACTGATGAAATGAGAGTGAGTCTTGATGGGCCAGATGGATGGGCCCGTGGCTGGATTGGTAAAGGGCAGAGAGCTCCAGTCCGACTCAGACGCCAGCAAGGTGGAGGTGGAGTACTGGTTTGGGCTGGTATCATCAAAGATGAGCTTGTGGGGCCTTTTCGGATTGAGGATGGAGTCAAGCTCAACTCCCAGTCCTACTGCCAGTTTCTGGAAGACACCTTCTTCAAGCAGTGGTACAGGAAGAAGTCTGCATCCTTCAAGAAAAACATGATTTTCATGCAGGACAATGCTCCATCACACGCGTCCAAGTACTCCACAGCGTGGCTGGCAAGAAAGGGTATAAAAGAAGAAAATCTAATGACATGGCCTCCTTGTTCACCTGATCTGAACCCCATTGAGAACCTGTGGTCCATCATCAAATGTGAGATTTACAAGGAGGGAAAACAGTACACCTCTCTGAAAAGTGTCTGGGAGGCTGTGGTTGCTGCTGCACGCAATGTTGATGGTGAACAGATCAAAACACTGACAGAATCCATGGATGGCAGGCTCTTGAGTGTCCTTGCAAAGAAAGGTGGCTATATTGGTCACTGATTTGTTTTTGTTTTGTTTTTGAATGTCAGAAATGTATATTTGTGAATGTTGAGATGTTATATTGGTTTCACTGGTAAAAATAAATAATTGAAATGGGTATATATTTGTTTTTTGTTAAGTTGCCTAATAATTATGCACAGTAATAGTCACCTGCACACACAGATATCCCCCTAAAATAGCTATAACTAAAAACAAACTAAAAACTACTTCCAAAACTATTCAGCTTTGATATTAATTAGTTTTTTGGGTTCATTGAGAACATGGTTGTTGTTCAATAATAACATTAATCCTCAAAAATACAACTTGCCTAATAATTCTGCACTCCCTGTATGAAGCGCAAAATAAGCCAACAAAGGCCCCGCTCAGTTGCGCTGCTGAAAAATGCGTAATAGATGAATGGGGCGAAATTCTGCTAGCTAAACTTAACCAACTGGTGTCTTCAGCACCCAAATGCTTAATAAATGTTATTAAAATAAAAGTTGATGTTACACAGTGGTAAACAGTCGACTGTCCCAACTTTTTTGGAGTGTGTTACAATCATCAGATTTGAAATAAATGTATATGTTCAAAAATACATAAAATTCACAAAATAAATCATCAAATAATGTGTTAATAATGTGTTTTCAATATAGTACAGGCGTGTACACATGTATTTATATGTGTATATATGTATTTACAGACATATATACACATATAAACACAAATACATATGTACACTTATAGGCATATTTCACATTCCAATGTACTGCACATAGCAAAATATTTTTTATGTATTTATAAATAGATATTCCTATATATATTTGTATATACTGTGGGCTCCATGTACTAAGCAGTCAGCGAGCTACCCGCAACAAATCTCGCGTCAAAACTCGCAAACTGATATGTACAAAGTCGTCAACTATGTTCAAACTCGCATCTTTAAAATTGCGAGCGTACTTATCCGCCAAACCTCGCTACCTCTCCATTTTTCACTGTAATTAGACACATTTGACCACCAACTCGCCAAAAACGAATGTACTAAAAAATCTATTTGTCCGCTCGCTACAATTTCCGCTCCCACCTCGTTATTTTTGCCTCGCCACCTTTTAGGTGGCGGGCAAGGTACAAAACAATAGGAAAGTCAATCTAGACGCCAGTCTAGACATATATAAAAGGCAGTAATATCAGCATTGTACAGCATAACTGGCATCTAATTTGTCTCTCATTTCCATGTACATAAATTGCACAAATTTAGAAATATGTATTTTTGAATAAATAGAACATATTCTGCTATGTGAAGAACATTAAAATGTGAAATATTCATAATTTCATGTCAGGTTAGCGCACATGAGAATATGTGATCGGGTTTGCTTGTGAGTACAGGTAAAGGTTTGTTTTTTTCACTTTTTTTTATTTGCTCCATTGACTTCTAGGGGGATTGCGTTAACGTGAGTGCAATGTCATAACTTTGACTTTTTACGTGCGTTGGGTTAGCTCGTGAGTGAAAACTTTTTACTTTTAATATGAAATACTACCTGCCACACGCAAAAATTACTTCTAGCGGAGTTAGCATTCAAGCAGGAGTTTTAAATACCGTCCACTTGTAATCTGGCCCTTAGTTGGCTATGTTTTCAATAAATGGGAAAAGCAGAAATATTACAAAAAAATACATTTACATTTTCTACAGTAGTAGTAGCACAAAATTTTAAATATTTTCACTAAATATCAAGAAGTAGATATAGAAGCCATTCCCTCTGCTCATTGGTTCAATATCTATCCCGGATGAGCCTAAACATCGCTAGAAGTAATATTTTTGCACACGCGGGTTAGCGCGTGTATAACAAGTTTAAAGCAAAACTTTTATGTGTGGGAGACACTTGACGATCACTTACTTCAGGACTTTGGATATCGTGCTAACTTCTTCGCCACATAGACTTCAATGGAGAGAGCAGAAGGAAAAAACAAACACATCGCTCGTGCGCTAACCCGACAGGAGCTATTAATATTTAAAATTCCAATGTTCTTCACATACAGGACAATGTTATTTTTATCTTAAATAAATATTTCTATATACGTATATATATACGTATATATATATATATATATATATATATATTCCTGTATATTGTATATTTATTCCCATAGATATATTTATATATATATATATATATATATATATATATATGTCAAGAACTTTGGAATGTAAAATATGTGTAACGCACTTTGGGTTTCACCGTTTAGATCTTACGCATGTCAGGTTAGAGCTCATGAAGACTTAGTTATCTTAATGCGTGTTATTGAAATATTAAATATGAACTATTGAATGCCCACTTACAGGCATGATATCACACAGACCCTGCAATAGCTAGGCTGGGTTGGCCTCCATAATGTTTTTTTTCTGCAGTGCTTGTGGCACATTTCCTTAAAGACAGACGTTGTACCCTGTATGGGCTAAACAATTTAGAATAGAATATATATATATATATATATATATATGTATAAAGTTTAGGTTAAAACTGTTTATCTTGATTTTAAAACTGGGAACAGGTGCACACATGATCTGGATAGGTCTCCAACAGTAAAGAACACACCTACAATACTATTGGTGCATAGTGAAACTCCTCAAAAGCATAGGGACAAAGGGCGCCATGTACTAAACGGCGGGCAGACAACTTCTTAACTCGCAAAGCTGTCCACCTGCCTCCGCTACACACGGGCAGCGGATCTGTTGATCCGCTTGCCCGTATGTATCATTACACACTCATCGGAGTGTGTAATGCCCGCCCCTTCAATCGCGCGACCAATCACGCGACTGAAGGAGCTGTCAATCACCGAGAGCGAGCGTGCTCTCTGTGATTTTGCTTAGCCACCTAAGAGGTGGCGTAGGGTGTAGGAAGCAGCGGTCTAATGACCGCTGCTTCTTACATTGCGGGAAGCAGGCTCGCATATGCGAACCTGCCCCGCAAAGGCTCCGGAGCAGCTTTTGCTGCTTCGTACACGGAGCCCAAAGAGAGAGATAATTATGGTGTAAATAATACTGAGCAAAAATGCCAAAATTGGCTGTGTCATTTAAGAATGAAAACTGTGAAAAACCTCTGTCCTTAAGGTGTTAAAATAGTGCTCTATCATATGCTTGTAGATAATGTGTTAAGTTCTATATCTAAACAGTATGGAGATTGAAAACTATACAATAGCTAACAAGGCATTTATAAACTGCTAACATAACCTAAAAAGTAACCTTAAATAAATTAATTTATCTATCTGTTTTAAAATTATTTTGAGAACAGAATCAGCCAAAAAAGTCATCTAGTTATATATTAGATAACTTCTGAAAGACTTTACTATCTGAACTATGTGAGGAAGGTACATATGTAAAACATTATGTGTTGGATATCATACCAAGCTTTTGATTATTCCTTCAATATGAAACAGTGTATATGCATTTGGTTAATATCAAGCACTAGTTCACAAAAAATATAGGTAATCAACTTTAGTGAATACACAGTTGTAGGAAATAATTTAGAGAGGATCTACATAGCAACTTCAATGGACTCAGTGTTCAGGTTATGAAACTTAAATAACCATTTAATAATAAAAAAATATGTATTTTAATTTGCCAACAATTGCTTCTCCAGTTAAATGTTGTATGTAAATCTGAAGCCAATAATATTACTTAAACTTAATTTTTACTGTCCTTGTAATTTAAAGGGATATGAAACCCAAAAATGTTCTTTTGTGATTTGGACAAAACATACAATTTTAAAAAAAAGTTTACAATTTACTTACGATCAAATTTGTTTTGTTCTCATGATATTCTTTGTTGAAGATAGGCATCTGGAGCACTACGTGGCAGGAAATAGTGCTGCCATCTAGTGCGCTTGAAAATGGATAACATCCTTGCAAAACTGCTGCCATATAGTGCCCTAAAAATGGGCAGGCTCCTAAGCTTACACCCTGGCTTTTAAACCAAAGAACCCAAAAGAACAAGGAAAAATCCCTTTAACAACCAGAAAACCCCAATTCAAAACACCTGGCCAGAACAAAAAAACTGACATCTTAAATTCAAGACTACATTAAACTACAGTGGATTCTGGGAAACCGCCAATAGCCAGTTTATCTTTCTCCAGGGAGAGAACATCTTCTGTTTGTTGTTATGCTTTAAACATTATTAGCTTCTGTGAGTAGTATATTTCACTGTGCATTTTATTTATAATGCCATTAATACTCTATGAGCGCTTCCTTTACTTATAGGGTTGTTCAAACACTGGTTAGATTTAAGTTCCCAACTTGCACTGGAATTGCACTGTTTAAAATCTATATACAGGGAATAACTTTGAACTTTTAACATGGATTGTATTAATGTGCATTATATTTTTGATATGTGTTCTTAACGTACTAATTTGTTTAATGTTTTTATGCAATCTTACTTATAGCTTTACTGATACAGGCTAATGAATCATGTTTCCTGAGAAATCTTTCATTATCTTAGTATTCTCCCCTCTTCCCCACATTTCTCCTCTTTCTTTACTTCCCCCCTTGCTTGCTCGCTTGCCTCCCTCAGTCTCTCTCTCTCTCTCTCTGTCTTCCTCTGTTACCACTGTCTCTATCATAGCAGAAACAGGAGATATTTAAGGGCTAATGCTTGCATTTAGATATGTATTTAGCCCCTACAAAAATGTTAAATACATAGTTAAAATCAGCTCCTGAGCAGCAGTGCACTACGGTGCTATAGCGAATCATGTCAGCCCAGGGTTTGACAAATAGACCCCTACAAGTCCATGGGAAATTCCATTTACCAAAGAAGTGTTAGCGCAGCTGAGATCACTCTAGCGCAACCTATACTTTCAATGGAGATTGCAACCACGCTAAATAGCACTCATATTACAAGCTGAAAGTTATTGGTTGCGCTCAAGAGAAAGCCAAAACTGCGCTACAATATTTAGTGCAACTTAAGAACTGAAGTAAAGAGTAAGGAATAAAAATAAATAAATCTCAAAACACATCAAAAACATTATACATATTACACATATAAACATATATATATATATATATATATATATATATATTTGTATACACGTAAGCCTTCCCAGTAAAATACCTTTAAACATGCAATATTACTTTTATAAATTTTTAACGTTTTAATCTGTTTTTAATAGAAATACTTTTAATACCTATGTTCTTCACTTCGAAAAATGTGTTTTTATTTTTATATATATATATATATATATATATATATATATATATATATATATATATATATGCATATACAATAAATATCTATATATATATCCATATCTGTATATACTTATAAAGTTATATATTTAAATTAATAAATACATATACAGTATATAGAAATATATATTTAAAATTAAAAAGAACATTTTCTTCTATGTGAAGAACATAGGAATGTGAGGTATTCCTAATGCACCTTCAGCTGTAGCGCAGTTGATCTAGCGCAGTGTCAGGTGCGCAAACGATAACTAATAATGCTCTTTTAGTGAGTCCCACAGAAGCAGTTAGCAAGTCATGATATCTGGAGTCTTCCGATTGCACACATTGGCCTAGATTTAGAGTTGGGCGGTAGCCGTCAAAACCAGCGTTAGAGGGTCCTAACGCTGGTTTTTACCGCCCTCTGGTATTTGGAGTCAGTCATTAAAGGGTCTACCGATCACTTTCTAGCTGCGACTTTTCCATACCGCAGATCCCCTTACGTCAATTGCGTATCCTATCTTTTCAATGGGATCTTTCTAACGCCGGTATTTAGAGTCGTGGCTGAAGTTAGCGTTAGAAATCTAACAACAAAACTCCAGCCGCAGAAAAAAGTCAGTAGTTAAGAGCTTTCTGGGCTAACGCCGGTTTATAAAGCTCTTAACTACTGTGCTCTAAAGTACACTAACACCCATAAACTGCCTAAGTAGCCCTAAACCGAGGTCCCCCCACATCGCCGACACTCTATTAATTTTTTTTTAACCCCTAATCTGCCGACCGCACGCCGCTGCCACCTACGTTATCCCTATGAACCCCTAATCTGCTGCCCCTAACACCGCCGACCCCTATATTATATTTATTAACCCCTAATATGCCGCCCCCAACGTCGCCGCTACCTACCTACACTTATTAACCCCTAATCTGCCGACCGGACCGCGCCGCTATTATAATAAAGTTATTAACCCCTAATCCGCCTCACTCCCGCCTCAATAACCCTATAATAAATAGTATTAACCCCTAATCTGCCCTCCCTAACATCGCCGACACCTAACTTCAAGTATTAACCCCTAATCTGCCGATCGGAGCTCACCGCTACTCTAATACATTTTTTAACCCCTAAAGCTAATTCTAACCCTAACCCTAACACCCCCCTAAGTTAAATATAATTTTATTCTAACAAAATAAATTAACTCTTATTAAATAACTTATTCCTATTTAAAGCTAAATACTTACCTGTAAAATAAACCCTAATATAGCTACAATATAAATTATAATTATATTGTAGCTATTTTAGGATTAATATTTATTTTACAGGCAACTTTGTATTTATTTTAACCAGGTACAATAGCTATTAAATAGTTAATAACTATTTAATAGTTACCTAGTTAAAATAATTACAAAATTACCTGTAAAATAAATCCTAACCTAAGTTACAATTAAACCTAACACTACACTATCAATAAATTAATTAAATAAACTACCTACAATTATCTACAATTAAACCTAACACTACACTATCAATAAATTAATTAAAGTGATGGTAATCTATTGTTACTTCGAATTAACGGTTTTGTTAGTTGTCAAAAAATAATGTGAGTTTCATTCATCAATTTGTTTACATCGCAATCTAAAAAACAATATTTATTTCTGAACATTCTATTTTCTTACTCTTATCCTCCTCCCGTACCACGGCCGCCATTAATATTCCGCCGGTCATGTTTTTTTCCTAACACGCCCTTGAAATGATCTGCGCATGCCTTAACTTTTGTTTTGGTTTCAGAGAGCGCTCTACATCGGAATTGTGCGCATGCTCAGTATTTACTGACAACGAAATCGCAACATTTTATTTGAACTAATAGCGGATGAAACATTCTATCTGGCAAGTTTTTTTTTTTTAACTTTATGTGTGCTTGCAAATTTTATGTATGCTTTATTTCATAACAATTATTACAAGAACATGACGGTTTGCTCCTAAAATTATGAGTCTTTTATTAAAAAAGTCAAAGACTGATTTTAATATTATAATAGTTAATTAGGTACATGCAAATCATGTTATATATAGAAAAAGAAGAAACGATTATTACATTTAGATATCAATAGAAGAATAAATATAAATAGAAGAGTTTAGACATCCAAAAAATGTTTTAATAAAAAGAAAAAAAGTGCAATCTAAAAAGGGTGATATATATATATATATATATAAATAACAAAAAAAAATACAAAACAAACATAGAATAGCAATTTACAGTATCTGGACAATGTGTAGAAGCACAGGTAACAATCTAAGGTATTATAAAAAAAAAGTTCAGAAATACAGCCATCTATAATTTATAATAAAAAAATATGACCAAATTAGTGTTCACAGACTAATGTAAATTATATATCTATATATATATAAATATAATTATATATATATATATATATATATATATATATACACACACACACAAACAAAAGAAGAGAGTGAAGTTCACTGTCAGAATGTAATGGTTCAATATCCCATTGAAATCAATAATTATTGTAAATAGTTTATAAATGCAATAGAAGGAAGAGTGGATGTATCAAGAAAAAAAAAGGAGTAAAAGCAATACAAATTATTTTCACAATGATATTATTTTAAATTTCAAATAAAAATCGTCAGCTTGTTGCAGGGTCAACTGATGTGTATACAGTTTATTCATAATTTAAAGTCCAATACTTTTTTTTAATATGTATAGATAGATTAAATAAATCTGTTAAACATCCATTTTTAAGGTTTAATTGCATTAAAAGATGTAAATTGGGTTGCTGAATTAGGTAAAGATGTTTTTAAAATACGTTGGTGTGCTACTCTATGTGATAAACTTTAAACGCATAAGATTAAAAATTTATTTAAACAATAAAGAAAAAGAAAAATTAATAATAGAAATTGATGTCAATTATTAAAATACTTACTTAGAATATTGGTCGTTTTTTTTTAAACAGCATAGGACAAAAGTTAGTTCAAAAGTTTGGATAGCAATCGCTGCGCTGACATTGAATACAATGCATGCGATGCATTAGATACAATGTCTAGAACGCTGAGTTGTAACGCATGCGCAAATAAGTGAAGATGAGTGACATGTCAAAGCGGTGACGCGGGTAGGGGGTGGTTATAATGAATCGCACGGATGAAGATTAAACACGGAAGAGCAGGGGAGGAGAAAGGAACGGTAACGCAGTTATAAGAAAATATATATTTAGTACATTTAGGAGTACATTTTTTAAATAACTATATATGCGAAATACTTTATCAGTGCTAGAATATTAATATTAGAATAGTCAACTCTTAAAAATTTACCATCACTTTAAATACAATACCTACAAATAAATACAATTAAATAAACTAACTAAAGTACAAAAAATAAAAAAGAACTAAGTTACAAAAAATAAAAAAATATTTACAAACATTAGAAAAAAATTACAACAATTTTAAACTAATTACACCTACTCTAAGCCCCCTAATAAAATAACTAAGACCCCCAAAATAAAAAAATGCCCTACCCTATTCTAAATTACAAAAGTTCAAAGCTCTTTTACCTTACCAGCCCTTAAAAGGGCTTTTTGCGGGGCATGCCCCAAAGAATTCAGCTCTTTTGCCTGTAAAAAAAACCCATACAATACCCCCCCCCACATTACAACCCACTACCCACATACCCCTAATCTAACCCAAACCCCCCTTAAATAAACCTAGCACTAAGCCCCTGAAGATCTCCCTAACTTGTCTTCACCATGCCAGGTTCACCGATCGGTCCAGAAGAGGGTCCGAAGTCTTGATCCAAGCCCAAGCGGGGGGCTGAAGAGTGACGTCCATCCTCGGGCTGAAGTCTGGATCCAAGCGGCGGCTGAAGAAATCCATCATCGGGCTGAAGTCTTGATCCAAGCGGGCGCTGAAGAAGTCCATCATCGGGATGAAGTCTTCTATGAAGCAGCATCTTCAATCTGCTTTCTTCCGGAGCCATCATCTTCCAGCCGACGCGGAACATCCTCTTCTACCGACGCCTACTCGCCGAATGACGGTTCCTTTAAATGACGTCATCCAAGATGGCGTCCGTCGAATTCCGAATCAGAATTTTCCTACCTTAATTCCGATTGGCTGATAGAATGTAAATTTGTACATTCTAGGAATCTATCATTAGGCAATATGCTCTCTCCTAGTCAATTGCGAACACCAAGAAGTAACAGTTCCTGGCTTACACACAATGGTACATATAGATGTGGAAAAAATTGTAAAGCATGTGAACATATAAAAGTGGGCCCTAATTTTATGTCACATTCAACTGGCCTGAATTTTGACACAAAAGGATGTATTAAATGTTTTTCTACGTTTGTGGTATATCTGATTGAATGCTTGGTTCATTCCAAACAGTATATAGGAATGACATCTCGAGATGTCCGTACAAGGATAAGGGAGCATTTGGGATATATCACAAATAAGGTGAGATGCTCAGAATTAGCACGACACTTTATAGATGAACACCATCAGAATGTGTCAACATTCAAGTGGAATGCTATTGAACTAGTTAAAAGTCCCCCTAGGGGAGGTGACAGGAGATCCATTTTAGCCAGACAGGAAGTCTATTGGATTAATAAGATGGGCACGTTGACCCCAATGGGTTTCAACTCAGCCAATGATATTATAAATTTTTGGGAGTAAAGGTGGTAATAACCTCTTTACCATACGTGCCCAATCTCTTATGTTTAGTTATAATTTTAGTTTTAGACCCTCTTTTTTATGTGACATCTCAAGAGATACTTGGTGGTATGAATTTGTAATTTTTTATCTATAAATTATGTATTAACATACAAATTGATATTATTGATATTATTGTCTAACAACCAATTAAATAGGTCTAACTAATAATTTAATTATAATGATAATGATCCACATGAACAAGTCTTTTCAATACTACTGTCATTATGTCTTTTGATGTCTTTGGGACATTTCAAATAACACTTTAGTATTATTTCCTTTAAACTTATCTACATCCTCCCTCCAGCAACTCACCTAGAGCTATATAGAAGAATAATAAGAGATTTTTAGAGATTTTTTCTACATGTTCAGTATGGCTATTAAGGTAGAGATATATTATTAGGTTAGAGTATATGCAAGGGATAAGATATAGAAGTTTGATTCTCTAAATAAAAGGAAAAATAATTACAAGAGACTAATATAAACAGTGTCACACATAATATGAGTAGGAGATAGGGAGGTCTTTAGGACCTAGATGTTGCCTCTAATCAAAGTGGTAGTTGTATGTTTTTAGAGTACCAATCAGGTGAGAGTTGGTTCTTTAAATGTATGTAGTAATTAACTTCACAATGAGTCTATGATTACGGCAAATCCATGCTGAAACGCGTAGGACTGTGATCTTACCTACACTTTGTACATTTTTTGATGCTGCTCTACAGATTTTAATTGTTTGTACTATGTGTACACAATAAATGGACGTTTTATTATTATTGAATTGAGGGTCGTGGCCTTTTTTGGAAACTATTTTTCTACAAGAATCCTATCAGCCAATCGGAATTCAAAAGACGCCATCTTGGATGATGTCATTTAAAGGAACGATGATGGATTTCTTCAGCCGCTGCTTGGATCCAGACTTCAGCCGAGGATGGACGTCACTCTTCAGCCCCCCGCTTGGGCTTGGATCAAGACTTTGGACCCTCTTCTGGACCGATCAGTGAACCTGGCATGGTGAAGGCAAGGTAGGGAGATCTTCAGGGGCTTAGTGTTAGGTTTATTTAAGGGGGGTTTGGGTTAGATTAGGGGTATGTGGGTGGTGGGTTGTAATGTGGGGGGGGGTATTGTATGGTTTTTTTTTTACAGGCAAAAGAGCTGAATTCTTTGGGGCATGCCCCGCAAAGGGCCCTAATTTAGAATAGGGTAGGGCATTTTTTTATTTTGGGGGTCTTTGTTATTTTATTAGGGGGCTTAGAGTAGGTGTAATTAGTTTAAAATCGCTGTAATTTTTTTCTAATGTTTGTAAATATTTTTTTATTTTTGTACCTTAGTTCTTTTTTATTTTTTGTACTTTAGTTAGTTTATTTAATTGTATTTATTTGTAGGAATTGTATTTAATTTATTTATTGATAGTGTAGTGTTAGGTTTAATTGTAGATAATTGTAGGTATTTTATTTAATTAATTTATTGATAGTGTAGTGTTAGGTTTAATTGTAACTTAGGTTAGGATTTATTTTACAGGTAATTTTGTAATTATTTTAACTAGGTAACTATTAAATAGTTATTAACTATTTAATAGCTATTGTACCTGGTTAAAATAATTACAAAGTTGCCTGTAAAATAAATATTTATCCTAAAATAGCTACAATATAATTATAATTTATATTGTAGCTATATTAGGGTTTATTTTACAGGTAAGTATTTAGCTTTAAATAGGAATAATTTATTTAATAAGAGTTAATTTATTTTGTTAGATTTAAATTATATTTAATTTAGGGGGGTGTTAGGGTTAAAGTTATACTTAGCTTTAGGGGTTAATAAATTTATTAGAGTAGCTGTGAGCTCCTGTCGGCAGATTAGGGGTTAATACTTGAAGTTAGGTGTCAGCAATGTTAGGGAGGGCAGATTAGGGGTTAATACTATTTATTATAGGGTTATTGAGGCGGGAGTGAGGCAGATTAGAGGTTAATAACTTTATTATAGTAGCGCTCAGGTCCGGTCGGCAGATTAGGGGTTAATAAGTGTAGTTAGGTGGAGGCGACGTTAGGGGTGGCAGATTAGGGGTTAATAAATATTATATAGGGGTCGGCGATGTTAGGGCAGCAGATTAGGGGTACATAGGGATAATGTAGGTGGCGGGGGTGTACGGAGCGGCAGATTAGGGGTTAAAAATAATATGCAGGGGTCAGCGATAGCGGGGGCGGCAGATTAGGGGTTAATAAGTGTAAGGTTAGGGGTGTTTAGACTCGGGGTACATGTTAGAGTGTTAGGTGCAGCTAACGCACCCCTTTGGCCGCCAAACTCTAAATCTAGCCGTAACTTTTTACTTTCAACTTGTAAAATGTGCGCTAATCCAGCTGTGCTAATTTTATACTTTGAGTGAAATTAGCGTGCAAATAATTTCAAAAATAGCGCATCACTTGTAATCTGTCCCATGGTTAACCTCATGCAGGCATTACATATTGATATATGGCGCATGCAAATAAATCTCAGTGCTATTATGAAAGATTCAGTTGTGCACAGATAAATACAAATAAAGTAAACAATTAAATTCAAATAATACAATAATGTCTCACTTTAATTTACTTGCTGTTCCCTCTAATAATAACAATAATTATAACTATTACAACTTTTTTCTGCAGATCATTTGATTTTCTAAATAATACCCTAGAAGGCACAGCTCTATTAGAAGGATCATCACAACTGCAATCTTCGCTTTATTTTGGGACATAAAGTCTTGCTCCATCATTTCTTGTTATAAGAATCTATTTCTGCAGTTTGGTTGCAATGATCCCTCTAAGTAAAACTGAAATCTTTAAAAAGTAAACTCAGCTGCCGCATAAATAAACCAACTGAGAGTTTACTTAAAATGTAGCCTTATGCTATAAAATCTTTCAGCTAGTAAAACAGCACATCATAAACATAAAACCTCAGTTCAGGAAAGTGCCAACAACTTGTACAAAGAGGAACATGAATTACACTATTACTAGTTCATGCAACTTTATTGCACCTATCATTTCACAACACAAGGACATGGATGTATCAGTGAGTGGTCAGAAACCTTGGATTATTTTTGTATGTGCAAATTTTCACAATGACTTGACTCTGATGGGCCGATTTATAATGGCTCAAATGGGGCCAAATAGGCTCGCCGGAAACAATAGTTATGAAGCAGCGGTCTTAAGACCGCTGTTCCTTAACACGTCCGCTGCCTCTGAGGCTGCGGACATCAATCAGCCTGATCAAATACGATTGGGTTGATTGACACCCCCTGCTAGCGGCCAATTGGTCCCAAATCTGTAGGGGCCGGCATTACACAAGAACTGCTCTAGAACTGCTTGTGCAATGTTAAATGCCAACACATAATTAACAGCCAAATTGCATTCAATGCAACTCTGTGCAGGAAAGGTTGTTCAAATCAAAACGGTTGCTTATGTGGAATCTATGACACTCCTCATTGCCTGCTAGTACCAAATTAAGTAAAACTATAAAGACATGAAACAATCAGAAGCTCCGGCCCTGCTGTAGTTATACAACCGCATGCCCACAATAGATCTCAGATTAGGGCCCAATGGCCTTCAAGGAACAATAATAATAATAATAATCTCTAGGTAAATTAATTGAAAATGAAGCATATGCTGAAAACTGCCTAACCAGCTACATATTTTATCTCCATTGATAGTGACAAATTAGAACTAACTGTTATGGTTTGTGCACAGCTCTATGCAATTACTGTATATGATGACTGGTTAGGAAGTTTGCATCATACTTCAGTAAAGATTCTGAGCTCAAACCTCTTAAGGCTGCATGGGTCCAGTGCTAACGTTACTGCAAAAGCAAGCAAGATCAGTAATGACTGTAGCTGGCAACCCTACTTATGCAAGTAAATCTGAGTCATCATTTAACACAATGTGGGTCTTGTAGTTCTCTAGTCTGTAAATAATACAGCTGCTCCCAGTTTAAATGGTAGTAATAAAGAAACAAAATGGATACATTTGTGAAAAACGTGCTCAACCCTGGAATATAGCTATGTATGAGGAGACCCTGAGAGTACAGCTGCCAAAATTCTGAGTCTGAGTCAAATTCTGACATCTTTTAGGTCTGCTTAACTCCTTCACTGTTTTAAAAGGACGGATTGACACAAAATACTTTTTTATAGGGTTAAGTTATATGTAATTAGTGTCCAATGTAGATCAATGGGGGAAACTTCTAAAGTGACTTCTAAAAGTTCTACAAATGGTATAAAGCGTTTAACAAAATCATTCTTCTGATATTTTAAGACCAAAACCTGGAACCAGGTCTAAATGGCAGAATTAACATGATTCAGGAGTTGGGGTTAGGGTCAACGTTGGCCAGAGGAGGGGTTTAAATGGCTCCTACAGGGTAAGTGTGGGCAAAGGCAGGGTTATGCCAGTCCCAGGTGTAGAAAAAAAAAGAACCAGAAACATGCCTAAGGGTAACAATGCTTTATTACGGTCATCAAATGTCTTATTCTTAATAATCATTATAGTCTTAAGCAAAAATCAAAAACAGTATACGTAGAATTGAGCAGGTTGTGGTCTGGTTTCTAGAAATTATGCAAAAAGCTTTACACTAAATAGTAAGTACTGTTAAGGTAACCAAGCATGGGTTCAATGTGATTAGCCCATGAAGATATGTCAAGTTATAATTCATGCCCACTCTGCTTTGACAAATTAAGTAGATTTCAATGTATATTCTAAATATCTTATGTATGGACCACACAGCTCATGTGCAGTTCCCCAGCATAACAATATGTATTCTTATCTCTATGTGCTTTAATTGTGTTAGAATTCTTAATGTTTAACCCTGGTACTAAAAATATATTTAAAATTTTTTAAAAATAAATCAATCAGGACCCTGTCATGATGATATCCTAAAGTAACTAGTGTCTGAGATGGTGTGAGTTTAGGTATTTTTCAAGTTAAAAGTGAATTCCTCTGAATTGCTTAAAGGCACATTATAGTGCTAAACTGACATGCTCTAATTCGTTAGATCATGTAATTATAGCACTTCTGACCTGCAAGTATGTGTGTTTAACCCCAATCCTGTTCTACTCCAAATAAAGATACACTGGGTAAATTAAACAATCAATAAATCAATCAGAATGTGAGTATATATGTATGCTCCTAACAGCAGTCATATCCCCACATCATGAGGGCATTCCAAAATAACACTTTTTACTTTTTTCTAGTGAAGAAAGGTGTGATTAATTTGAGTATTGGGTGGTTAAGATAAATGTCTCCCTAAATCCAATTTCAACCTTTAAAAGTAAACTCAGGTAAAAGAATGAGAATTCTGGAAAATAGGTGAAAAATACTTTAACTTTTGTCAATGTGCCAGCAGCATTAAAGTCGTCTACATTGTGTCCCAACCCTTGGCAGATCAGATATTGCAGCTACTTCTTAGATATTGGTAAATAACTTAGTACCTCATCCCTTAAAGCTCTGCCCTGATATGGGGCATAGTAAGGAATTTTAGCACCTGAGACACTGCGTTGATATTTATTCTTTTTTATCTAAATACCCTTTCAATTTGACAATGTATTATGATAATTGATAAACTGACATTTAATATCTAACTTTTCACATTGCTTCATAATTCAGTTTTGCAATTTTACCTTCTTTGGGCTATATTATATATACACACATACACTTTTGAGCCCAGTCAAATACCTTTAAACATGCAATATCATTTTAAATAGATTTTTATATGTTTAAAGTGTTTTAATAGAAATACTTCACATTACAATGTTCTTCATATAGAAAAAAAATGTGCTTTGTATTTTTGAATAGATATTTCTATACATATAACTGTATATACAATATTAATATATATCTATATATGTGTACATATTCATATAGATATAAAGGTATATATATATATATATATATATATATATATATATATATATATATATATATATTTCAAAAACATAATCAGATTTGTATAAAAAATAAATTTATGCTTACCTTTTCCAATTACTTATTCACTCCTGGCCAGCAGGAGTAGGCAAAGAGCACTTCCCTTACCCATAACCCCCAGTCATTCAGCCAAAGGGAAATGGAAAAAGAAGATAACACAAAGGTGTAGAGGTGCCTGAGGTTTAGTAAAAAAAATGACTGTCTAATGTTAAGGGTGGGGTCGTGGACTCTCCATGTCCGGAAAGAAAGAAATTTATCAGGTAAGCATAAATCGTATTTTCTTTCCTAAGAAATGGAAAGCCCACAATGTCATTCCAATTACTAGTGGGAACTGTCATGGTATCTGTAAATGTCAGTGGACAATACATTTTATATATATATATATATATATATATATATATATATATATATATATATATATATATAGCAAGCTTCAACAAAGTCAGAGGCAAACCAGGTTTTCTTCAAAGCAATTAGTCAAATTTAAACTAGTGGTAGAACAGATGAGAGGTGCGTTCGCACTGCTCCTCTCATCTGCTCTACCATTAGTTTAAATTGTTGGCCTTCAAGGCACTGTTCTCACATATACTTTATATATGTTAAATTGGTAACTTTAGTAACTTGTCTAGCGGGAATTATTTGCTTACTGGAGTCACTGTGTTGTGGTTGACTACAAACTCCTGTGTGGCTACCCCTTATCATTCTATCAGTCTATGAGATACTATATAGTTATAGTGTGACAGTTAATAGTACTATACACTAGTGTTAGTTACCTCTATACAGATTGATCACTTTATCATCTTTGAGAGGAGCTGGTGTGTTTATTTTTGACACTTTTTAAATATAATTGTAGTGGTGGCTCAGTCCATCATCTTTTTATTTGTAATACTTATTAAAGGTTATGTTTTAAGACACCATTCCACACACATCACTTATTTAGTGAACTATCTCCCTACAAGTGTGCCAGTTTATGCTTCCCTTTCTCTTTTCTTCTCATTATAATGTGTAACACATTAGCATAAGGCACTGCCCACCTCTGAATACTGTTCGAGGGGGATTTGTGGAGACAGTTATATAACCCCCCCCCCCTTTTCCCTAGGGGTTTTAGGGAAATTTCTCAGAAAATCCTTAGTAGCCTGTAGGTAAAATTTGAGAGCACGCACAACATCCAAGTTATGCAACAGACGTTCCTTATGAGAAGAAGGATTAGGAGAGAGAGAAGGAACAACAATTTCCTGATTATTTTTATCCAAAACCACCTTAAGGAGAAACCCCAATCTAGTACGAAGGACTGCCTTATCTGCATGAAAAATAAGGTAAGGCGAATCGCATTGCAAAGCCGAGTGTTCGGAAACTCCCTGAGCAGAAGAAATAGCAATAAGAAACAAAACCTTCCAAGATAACAGCTTAATATCTATTGAATGCATTGGCTCAAACGGAGCCTGCTGCAAAACTCTAAGAACTAGGTTAAGGCTCCAATGAGGAACAACAGGTTAACACAGGCCTGATTCTGACCAGGGCCTGACAAAAAGATTGAACATCTGGCACATCTGCCAGATGCTTATGTAAAAGCATAGATAATGCAGAAATCTGACCTTTCAGAGAACTGACTGACAACCCTATCTCCAGAACATCCTGGAGAAAAGACAAAATTCTAGGAATCCAGACCCTACTCCAAGAGTAGCCCTTTGATTCACACCATTAAAGGTATTTATGCCATACCTTATGGTAAATTTTATGAGTAACAGGCTTGCGAGCCTGAAGCATGGTATCAATGACTGACTCAGAAAACCCATGCCTAGCCAGAACTAAGCGTTCAATCTCCATGCTGTCAGCTTCAGAGAAACGAGATTTGGATGGAGGAAAGGACCCTGAGTTAGAAGGTCCTTCCTTAGAGATAACCTCCAAGGATGAAGATATGACATCTTCACTAGGTCTGCAAACCAGATCCTGCGAGGCCATGCAGGAGCTATTAGAATTACAGACGCTTTCTCTCCTGTTTGATACGAGCAATGACACGTGGAAGGAGCTCAAACAGAGGAAACAGGTATGCTGGACCAAAGTCCCAAGGAACCGCAAGAGCAACTATCAGGGCGGCCTGAGGATCTCTTGACCTTGAACCGTACCTTGGAAGCTTGGCGTTCTGACGAGACGCCATCAGATCCAAATCCGGCACCCCCCAATTGAGGGTTAACCTGGAGAACACCTCCGGGTGGAGAACCCACTCCCTGGGATGAAAAGCCTGGTTGATGTTAGCCACTGAGGTGATTTTTTCTGACTGGAACCTGATAAACCGGGCTAAGGACAATTGAGGCCAAGCCATCAGAGCATTGAAGATCGCTCTCAACACCAAGATGTTTATGGGGAGAGAAGACTCCTCCCGAGTCCATAGACCCTGAGCCTTTAACGATTCCCAGAGGAGGGTCTCCAGAAGCATGTGCCCTGAGACAGATGATCCTGAGAAATCCACCACAAGAGAGAGTCTCTTGTCAACTGGTCCAGATCTATCCTCTGAGACAGATCTGTAAGGTCTCCGTTCCATTGTCTGAGCATACATAATTGCAGAGCTCTCAAATGGAATTCAGTAAAGGGAATGATGTCCATGGAAGCGACCATCAGACCAATTATCTCCATACATTGCGCCACTGATGGCCGAACAGTAGACTGTAGAGAGGTGCAAGAAGAGAGAAGTTTGGATTGTCTGACCTCCGTCAGAAAAATCGTCATAGATAGGGAATCTATGATGGTCCCTAAGAAACACATACTTGTAGTTGGAACAAGGGAACTCTTCTCCAGATTTAGTTTCCATCCATGGGAAAGTAGAAAAGACAACAAGATCTCTGTATGAGAGTTTGCTTGTTGAAAAGTTGGCGCCTGAACCAATATGTCATCGAGGTAAGGCGCCACCGCAATTCCGTGAGACCTGACAACTGTCAAGAGAGCCCCCAGAACCTTTGAGAAAATTCTGGGAGCTGTGGCAAGGCCAAACGGAAGAGCAACAAACTGAAAGTGCTTGTCTAGAAAAGCGAATCTCAGGAACTGGTGATGATCACTGTGGATGGGAACATGAAGATACGTGTCCTTCAGGTCTATGGTCGTCATGAACTGACCCTCTTGGACCAAAGGAAGAATGGAATGAATGGTTTCCATTTTGAAGGACAGTACCCTGAGAAACTTGTTGAGACACTTTAGGTCTAAAATGGGTTGAAAAGTTCCCTCTTTTTTGGGAACCACAAACAGATTTGAATAGAATCCTAGACCTTGTTCCCTTATTGGAACAGGAACAATCACTCCCAGGGAAGAAAGGTCCTGAACACAGCTTAAGAATGCCTCTCTTTTTACCTGATCCGCAGATAACTTTAAGAGGAGAAATCTGCCCCTGGGAGGACGAGATTTGAATTCTATTTTGTAACCCTGAGATACTATGTCCACAGCCCAATGATCTGGGACATCTCATATCCATGCTTGACGAAACAAGGAAAGTCTGCCCCCCACTTGATCCAATCACGGACCGGGGGCAGACCCTTCATGCTGACTTAGTCTCAGATGAGGGCTTTTTTGATTGCTTCCCCTTATTCCAAGTCTGATTGGGTCTCCAAGAGGACTTTGACTGCTCCTGCTTGGAGGAGGGAGAGGAAGACTTTTGACCTTTGAAGTTATGAAACGAACGAAAATTAGAACTTTGACGTCCCTTAGGTCTATTCTTCTTGTCTTGTGGTAGAAAGGACCCCTTTCCACCCAAAATTTCAGAAATTATCTCCACCAGACCAAGGCCAAACAGGATCTTACCCTTGTAAGGTAGCGACAGGAGCTTGGACTTGGAGGTAACATCAGCTGACCAAAATTTCAGCCACAGAGCCCTGCGGGCTAGGACAGTGAAGCCAGACATCTTGGCTCCCAGTCTAATGACTTGCATGTTAGCATCAGAGATAAAGGAATTGGCTAGTTTGGGAGCCTTAATCCTATCTTGGATCTCCTCCAACGGAGTCTCCTCTAAAATCAATTCGGACAAAGCATTGCACCAATAAGATGCTTCACTTGTTACTGTGGCAATACAAACTGCAGGTTGCCATTGTAGACACTGATGAACATACATTTTCTTTAAATAAGCCTCCAGCTTTTTGTCCATGGGATATTTAAAAGAACAGCTATCCCCAATATAAATGGTGGTTCTCTTAGCCAAAGTAGAAATAGCCCCTTCTACCTTAGGCAACGTGCACCATGAGTCTTGAATGTCAGCAAAAGGAAACATCTTTTTGAAACAGGAGACGGGGAGAAAGGTATCCCTGGCTTATCCCATTCTGTGCAATGATCTCTGACACATGGTCTGGAACAGGAAATGCTTCCATAGAGGAAGGAATATCATAGTTTTTTTAAGCTTACTAGATTTCTTAGGGTTGACAGTGAAGAATCAGAGTTGTCCAAAGTAGCCAGTACCTCCTTTAGCAGTAAAGGAAGGTGTTCTAGCTTAAATCTGAAGTTTACTTCTTCAGAATCAGTCAAAGGATTTATACTGTCCGATTCTGAGATTGCACCCTCAGAAGCTACCGAGGTATCCTCCTCATCAGACTGAGGGAGGTCAACCTGCAGAGCAGCAGACGGGACAGACACCTTACACTCAGAAAAATGTTTAGATTTCCTCTTGCGCTTCCCCATCATGGGAAATAGCAGATAAAGCCACAGATACCGCAGAAGATATCTGTGCAGCAAAATCTACTGGCAAATAAACTCCTCCAGGAGGCTGAGAGGAACTGCAGGGCACTGTATGTGAAGCCGTTGAGGCTTAGGACGTGTGAGGAGAAAGCTGTGGCACTGCCTGAACAGAGTCATGCTTTTTTCTAAACATAAGGAACAAAATTGCATAGGTAAGACAATTTGGGCCTCCAAACATAATAAACATTTTTCAAAAGGAACAGACTCCTGTTCATTACCCATAGCTGATAAAGGCCCAAAATGTAAGGAATGTCACTTCTTCAAAACGCTAGGCAAATAAATAAAAGAATACACCTCTACACCTCAGAAGCTAAGGTGCCTTAACGTAACCTTTAGAGACTGAGCAAACTAAGGACTCCCCAGTCGGTCAGACGATATCTCACAGCCTCAACGAAGACAAACTCACAGAAATGACACCGCTCAGAATCAGAAGACCGGGAGGTCATTTGAGCGGCCTCAAAAGTAACTGCGCAATAAGAAAAAAGCGTGCGCGTTTCATACTTTGAAGTAAAAAATGGAGTAACCGTTTAAAACATTCCCCACATAAAATGTTATGAAATTAAAAATCATATAGCCATAAGGTCGGAGGCCATTAACCCTTTAGGCTCTTTCCACATACAAATAGTGCCTGCAAACTGCCCAATGAATCCTCACTAAAGGATTATACATGCCCCATGAAATTAATGCAGAATTAAAATAGATAGTGCAAGTCTACAGTACCTAGAAGACAAGTAGCACTTACCTGCATTTGCAGCTGTCGGGCAGGAAGACAAGGTGTGAAAGGACACATACTCCTATCAGAGACCTGTAGAAAAAGAAAGAACAGAGTAACCAACTCTGGCTTTCTATACTAAGGACCGCAAATATGTTAGAAAACAAAGCAAGGACCACCTCACCACTTTCTAACTGCTTAAAAGCCAGCACTACTCTTACTCAATAGATTGACGTAGACACAGCTAAACCCAAATCCTTGCTTGCAGGGAAAAGTACCCGGAAATGGAAAAAAAAATCTTCAGACACCAACTTCACGTCCTCCATTGACAGAGGCAAAGAGAATTAGTGGGGGTTATGGGTAAGGGAAGTGACACATAACAGCTTTGCTGGGGTGCTCTTTGCCTCCTCCTGCAGGCCAGGAGTGAATATCCCACTAGTAATTGGAACGACGTTGTGGACTCTCTATGTCTTAGGAAAGAAAGAAATATTTAAAAATAAAAAAGAACATTTTCTTCTATGTGAAGAACATAGTAATGTAAAGTATTTCTTACTTCGGGTCTAGCGCTGCTGGTATAGTGCAGTGTCAGGTTATCGTGTGCGAGTGATAATTTTTTTTTTTTAGTATTTCCCCTCCTAGAAATATATGGGTAGGAGGCGTTAGCATGGATGCAATATCTGAAGTCCTGAAGTTAGCACAAGTGATCTTTCATTTACTAAAAGACAAATTTTGGGTTCCACGTCCCTTTTTACATTTAACTTTGTAATCCACACACAAATCCAGCTGTTCAAATTTAACTTTGAGAACAGCGCGCAAGTAATAAGAATATGTAGCGCAATACTTGTAATCTGGCCCTTTGATTGCAACCTCTTCTTAAAGGAGTAATTTGCAAAGCATTTCTTTACAAAAATGGTTGTTCATTCATGGAATAAACTTCCATTGGAGGTGTAAAAGACAAACACTATAAGCACAAGGATATATCCTACAAAACACTTAAGTGTATACATTGTACAGAAAAAATGGACTGACTTGACTAGGCCCTTAAATCCTGCCATAATCCATGTTTCTATGTTGAAGTTATCTATAAATTATTTTTATTTGCTTAATTGCAAAATGTATTATGAAAGAAAAGTGCACATTTATAGCACCTGCCCTTCACTACTTATATTCAAGTCATGTCACAATCATGTCAATTCTGGATTATGGGTTCCCAACTCCAATCCACAAGATTTGCAAAGCAATTCCAAGCATATGCTGGCAAACAGCAGTTCCCTGGTCCACTTAGGCAGAAACATACTGAGAGAGTAACTTTCAGCATATAAATAAAAAAAATCTGTCTGCCATATTGCAACTCCTTAGCTAAATGAGGTCAGAGTGCAAAATTAGTAGAAATAAATCAGCTCTATTTTATGAAGTTAATATGGTAAGGTAGGAATGTGCTCTCAGTGCCTGTAAAATACACTCTAGGCTGCTCCTGGTGCTGTAACACAGTACAGGTGATATCAATGTTCTTGTAACAGCCCCGCCCTCCAATTACTCCCCTGGGGATATCTGTATGAGGACAGACTCTTGCCTGCTAGAGCAGCTTTAGCTTTGAAAACTCACTCTTGTTCACAAAACAAACAGTAGCAAATGGGCTTTGTGAAGTTGGCTCCCCATGTTTGTAAAAACTGAATAAAAATATACCATTCGTTTGTGCTGCACAAACTAACGTTTGTGCCGGTTTGGGAGATATTGTGCATTATTTTTTTATGAAACCCCGCCTACTTTGCACCCCATGTTATTACATTTTAAAAACAAATATACCATTTGCTTGTGCTGATTTGTGCTGCAAAAACAAACATTTGTACCAGTTTGGTTTCATAGATATTGCGCATTATATTTGCTGAAACTCCGCCCACTTTGCACCCCATGTTATTAAATTTTAAAAACAAATATACCATTAGTTTGTGCTGCGTTTATGCTGATTGTGATCTACAATGCATGATAAAGAGAGGGAAGGCTTCTGGATACAATGCTGATTTTTCTAGTGCCCTAGACACTGGAGCTTATCAATCTCTGCCTTAGATATATCACATACACAGCATTCCATTGCCTCAAAGGTTAAAGGATATTAAACAGGGAATATAGACCTAATGATGTATTTAAAACAAAGATTAACCTTAAAAAGACAGTTTACTCAACATTTTTCTCCCCTTTAATTTGTTCCCAATGATCCTCTTTACCTGCTGGAGTGTATTAAATTGTTTACAAGTATTTCCTTTAATATGCCGAAACGTACGTCTGGGGTTTTGTTGTTTCTCTCGTTCAGAGAGGGATTGCCTGGTATTTCAGGGCTGGACTGTACTATTAAGTCAGGATCAGACTGATATGCTTCAGGAAAGTTCTTCTCTGTGAAAGGCACATGTTGAGTAAAAAGAGGCTGCTTCTTGGGTGGTAACTAGCCATAGAACAAGCTATTATGCTTTTGTTCGTTCCCAGGTTGAGCACGTCTCTCTTTTTATTTATGCTAATTATGACACTGAGGGAAGTCTCACTAAGTGTGTGTAATGTCCATTTAAGACATTCCACTCCCACTATCTACCTGCCTATAAAACCTCACTTCCTGGACACAACTTTGCTTGATTATTTTGTGTCCTCATCGATACCAGTTCTTGTGATCAAGTCTCCTAAACATTCAGAGCTTATCTTGGACTAACAGTCTACAGAAACTTCAGTCAAACTTTTCTTTTGTCAAGTTTTGCATGGATATTGCAACACCTACCAGCTGACTCAGGATCTGCTTTCAACGCAGCTGTCAGTCTCTCTCATCAGTGCCGCACAGCTTCTCAGCAAAATACCACAGAGGAAAATCTACTTCCCGCAACCTCAGCTATTGCTCATACACCTCGGTCTCAACGGAACCTCATTACAGCAAGCGCCACGGAAGGTAAAAGTTCCGGTTTCATCCACAGCTGCCGCACTTACACATCAGTGCCGAACAGAAGCGCTACATTGCCTGCCTGTACAGAGGAAGTAGTTCCGGCTGAAACCGCTACCACAGCTCGTCTTGCTTCAACCCTACCAGAGTGAAAACTAACCGCAAGTATTGTTTCGCTTCACTTGATACATAGTCTATTATTATCAAACTGTTGCTAAATTCTATACAAGTGTTGTTTTAAAGGCATACTTATGACTCTATTACATTCAAAGCTCTCTGCACGACTACGATTTAGATCATATTCATAAGGTGAAGTTATCTTAATTGAGACCATTCTCTTTTGCCATATATACCTGTCAGTATATATTACATGTTCATTCCTACCCAGTTGTATTATTGAACATATATATATAAGTCATTGTAACTCAACTCTTGATTAATCGCTGGTGCTTATACTGCTAAGTGATCGCACATATCTCTTGGTTTGCAGTACTAGCTACAAAACCTAACATACCTATTGGTACAGATATATATATCTTACAGTGTGATGTGGGAATCCAGACGTGGACCCGTTGCTCAGTGTGTCTAGAGGGATATTGCTGCACCTCACTGATGAGGACCACAATAGGCCGAAACGTACATCTGGGGTTTGTACATCTGGGGTTTTGTTGTTTCTCTCGTTCAGAGAGGGATTGCCTGGTATTTCAGGGCTGGACTGTACTGTTAAGTCAGGATCAGACTTATATGCTTCAGGAAAGTTTTCCTGTGAAAGGCACATGTTGAGTAAAAAGAGGCTGCTTCTTGGGTGGTAACTAGCCATAGAACAAGCTATTGTGCTTTTGTTCGTTCCCAGGTTGAGCATGTCTCTCTTTTTATTTATGCTAATTATGACACTTAGGGAAGTCTCCCTAAGTGTGATGCGGGAATCCAAACGTGGACCCGTTGCTCAGTGTGTCTAGAGGGATATGGCTGCACCTCACTGACGAGACCCACAATAGGCCGAAACGTACGTCTGGAGTTTTGTTGTTTCTCTCGTTCAGAGAGGGATTGCCTGGTATTTCGGGGCTGGACTGTACTGTTAAGTCAGGATCAGACTGATATGCTTCAGGAAAGTTTTCCTGTGAAAGGCACATGTTGAGTAAAAAGAGGCTGCTTCTTGGGTGGTAACTAGCCATAGAACAAGCTATTGTGCTTTTGTTCGTTCCCAGGTTGAGCATGTCTCTCTTTTTATTTATGCTAATTATGACACTTAGGGAAGTCTCCCTAAGTGTGATGCGGGAATCCAAACGTGGACCCGTTGCTCAGTGTGTCTAGAGGGATATGGCTGCACCTCACTGACGAGACCCACAATAGGCCGAAACGTACGTCTGGAGTTTTGTTGTTTCTCTCGTTCAGAGAGGGATTGCCTGGTATTTCGGGGCTGGACTGTACTGTTAAGTCAGGATCAGACTGATATGCTTCAAGAAAGTTCTTCTCTGTGAAAGGCACATGTTGAGCAAAAAGAGGCTGCTTCTTGGGTGGTAATTTGCCATAGAACAAGCTATTATGCTTTTGTGCGTTCCCAGGTTGAGCGCTTCTCTCTTTTTATTTAAGTATTTCCTTAACCCTTATATTGGCATTTGAAATAGTTGATTTAGCCTGTGGTATGCCCATCTTTTCTAAAAAAAATTGGCCATAGGTCTAAGCTATAGATAAACTGTGTAAACACACCCAGCAGAAGAAATTACACTCTCAGTGGGGTATACAAGAGATAAGGTAACAAAATGTTAATTTTCCATTGTTCTCTCCAAATATTGGTCTTTGGTTTATGGACAGATAAAGAAGCAGGTATATGTCCACAATGTAATAACTTAATGAGATCTGATTATACCTACAAGCTCAACCCATTGTATTAGGTTGTGGCTTCAAAACTCAAAATTCATATACACAAATAAATCTTAAAAAGCAAATTCTCATATATTTTATACTCTGCAGCTGGTAAAAAAAAGTAATTGGAAACACATTAAGGGAAAACAATTTTATAGTATAATATCCCTTTAAAACAATATGTAGATGTAATTTCACAATTATAGCAGTTGTTTAAAAATTGAAGATATAAGTGTTAAAGTTTAGTTTCTATAAAGTAATGGGCGCCACCATGTTTCAAATAGTTTTCTATGTATCTCTGCCTGCTGCTAAGAACAATTAGAGACAAACAGAAAATAAAGTTGGAGGGGGCCATTACAAGCGGTTGTAAGGACCAAACACCGCTTGTGGATACTCCATTACAGAATCGTTAGTGGCGGTTACAAGATTAATAATACAGCATTGTAAATGTTTATTTGTTTCCTTAAAATGGATGCCACATTTAAGAACATTTAGGTTGTAAGCCGAGAAAACTTTGATGTACAAAAAGTTATATACAGGTGAAACTCGAAAAATTAGAATATTGTGCAAAAGTTCATTTATTTCACTAATGCAACTTAAAAGGTGAAACTAATATATAAGATAGACTCATTACATGCAAAGCAAGATAGTTCAAGCCGTGATTTGTCATAATTGTGATGATTATGGCTTACAGCTCATGAAAACCCCAAATTCACAATCCCAGAAAATTAGAATATTACATGCAATCAATAAAACAAGGATTGTACATAGAACAATATCGGCCTCTGAAAAGTATAAGCATGCATACTGTATGTACTCAGTACTTGGTTTGGGCCACTTTTGCAGCAATTACTGCCTCAATGCGGCGTGGCATGGAAGCTATCAGCCTGTGGCACTGCTGAGGTGTTATGGAAGACCAGGATGCTTCAATAGCGGCCTTCAGCTCTTCTGCATTGTTCGGTCTCATGTCTCTCATCTTTCTCTTGGCAATGCCCCATAGATTCTCTATGGGGTTCAGGTCAGGCCAATTTGCTGGCCAATCAAGCACAGTAATCCCACGGTCATTGAACCAAGTTTTGGTGCTTTTGGCAGTGTGGGCAGGTGCCAAGTCCTGCTGGAAAGTGAAGTCAGCATCCCCATAGAGCTCGTCTGCGGAAGGAAGCATGAAGTGCTCCAAAATCTCCTGGTAGACGGCTGCGTTGACCCTGGACTTAATGAAGCACAGTGGACCAACACCAGCAGATGACATGGCTCCCCAAATCAACACAGACTGTGGAAACTTCAAACTGGGCTTCAAGCATCTTGTAGTGTGTGGATCTCCATTCTTCCTCCATACTCTGGGTCCTTGGTTTCTAAATGAGATGCAAAATTTGCTCTCATCAGAAAAGAGGACTTTGGACCACTGAGCAACAGACCAGGTCTGTTTTTCTTTAGCCCAGGTAAGACGCTTCTGACGTTGTTTGTTGTTCAGGAGTGGCTTGACAAGAGGAATATGACATTTGAAGCCCATGTCCAGGATCCGTCTGTGTGGTGGCTCTTGATGCACTGACTCCAGCCTCAGTCCACTCCTTGTGAAAGTCCCCAACACTTTTGAATTGCCTTTTCATGACAATCCTCTCCAGGCTGCAATCATCCCTGCTGCTTGTGCACCTTTTTCTTCCACACTTTTCCCTTCCACATAACTTTCTATTAATGTGCTTTGATACAGCACTTTGGGAACATCCAACTTCCTTTGCAATTACCTTTTGAGGCTTTCCCTCCTTATGGAGGGTGTTAATGATGGTTTTCTGCACAACTGTCAGGTCAGCAGTCTTTCCCATGATTGTGATTCCTACTGAACCAGACTGAGAGACAATTTAAAAGGCTCAGGAACCCTTTGCAGGTGTTATGGCTTAATTAGCTGATTAGAGTGGGACACTTTGAGCCTAGAATATTGCACCTTTTCACAATATTCTAATTTTATAAAATTGTGGATTTGGGGTTTTCATGAGCTGTAAGCCATAATCATCACAATTATGACAAATCATGGCTTGAACTATCTTGCTTTGCATGTAATGAGTCTATCTCATATATTAGTTTCACCTTTTAAGCTGCATTAGTGAAATAAATTAACTTTTGCACGATATTCTAATTTTTCGAGTTTCACCTGTATAATCACAGCCCAATAACGGAACTTATCTTTCTTTTGTGTACACGGATCTCCATGAAGTGAATGTCAAGTTTGATGAATCAGTGCCTGGTTTTTAAAAATCCTATTAAAAACAGGGGCACTTTCATTCATTAAACTTTACATTTCACTTGTTTTGTTAAAATTCTTACCTTTTAATCTTGAAAGCCGCTCCAGCGATTCCCCCTCCTGCCGCTCGTCACTTCATACGTCAGTAATGACTAATACGGCATCCTCCAATCACGGCTTCCCCCCCAGGGGAATTATTGCCTGAGGCAACGCCGTGATTGGAGGAAGCCGGATTAATCATTTTTGTCATATGAAGAGGCTTGCGATGGGCGGGGGGAAGCGCTAGAGCAGCTTTCAAGATTAAAAGGTAAGTATTTTAACAAAACGAGTGAAATGTAAAGTTTGATGAATGAAAGTGCCTCTGTTTTTAATAAGGTTTTTTATAAACGGGGCACTGATTCATCAAACTTGACATTCACTTTAAATATCCATGTTTTTTATTTATTTTTATATTTTTTTACTACTTTTAAGAATTTTATAAGATTTTACAAATAAATCTATATTTGAATATATATGTGGTTTTTATTGTAGTGTTAGACTTACACATTTGTGCTCTCGCTTTTTTCTAGCTCAACTTTTTATTTTCTACAATAATTTGATTATTTAACTTGTTTTTTGGGGACAAGTTTTAAAGAGTTGCATTTAGAGTACTATAAACAGAAGAGAAAATATATTGTCTTTGTTAGAATATAGAGTTACAACAGTCTCTTTTATTGCATATTTTATATCTGTTCATTATTGTTCTCAGCATAAGAGTGAGATAACAGAAAAACTTAAGTACAAATATGGCAACACCCATTACTTTATAGAAACTCAGTGGAATTTAGAGAAACAAAAATGTTCACAGTTAAATTACAGTAAAGGGGACAAAATTATTAATGAAAACATACTGCACGTTTTTTTTACTTCACATAATTAAACATTTTATTTTACCATTTCATTTAAAATCCCTTTAAAGGGACAGCAAAATCAAAACTAAACTTTCATGATTGATGGAGTATACGCAAGTTTAAACAATTTTCCAGTTTAATTCTATTATGTAATATTATTATTATCATCATCGTTTATTTGTATAGCACAACAAAATTCTGTTCTCTTGGTATTCTTGGTTGAAAAACATACCTAGGTAGACTCAGGTGCAGAAATGCACTACTGGGAGCTAGCTGATGAATGGTGGCTGCATTTATATGCCATTTTTCTTAGCATTGCTGATCTTTCAACAAAGGATACCATGAGTTTGGAACTTGATAATAGAAGTAAATTGGAAGATAGTTTAAAATTGTATGTTCTATCTGAATCATGAAATAAAAAAATGTGGGGTTATTATTATTATTATACTTTATTTATGAAGCGCCATCATATTCCGCAGCGCTGTCCATGGATACAATTCATTTAGATAAAACAATAAAAAATTCTTGTGGGAGACAGGACAAAATTTACAAACACATACAGGAGGAATTGAGGGCCCTATTCCTGTGGGAACTTACAATCTAGAAGGGTAGGAGGTTGAGAAACAGGAGGTGAGGACTGCAAGATTGCGAAAGAGGTTAATGCAGAGTTAGATGAGGGAAATGTTAGGTAAGTGAAATTAATTTATTATTGAGTTGGGTGGTAGGCTTCTCTAAACAAAAAAGTCTTCAGGGAGCATTTAAAGGTAGAAAGATTAGGGCAAAGCCTGACAGCACGAGGGAAAGTGTTCCAGAGGGTAGGTGCTGCACAAGTCCTGCAGTCTAGCATGGGAGGAGGTGATAGTCGCAGAAGCAAGGAGCAGGTCATTGTTGGATCTTAGTGGGCGGGCTGGAGTATACTTGTTGGTTAGAGATGATAGGTAGTGGGGAACAGCGTTGGTGAGAGCTTTGTATGTACGGGTGACAATTTTGAATTTAATTCTGCTGTGAATGGGGAGCCATGTCCCTTTAATAGTAAAGCAAACAACTTTAATTTAGCTTTACCCATGCATCAGAGCATTTAAATGGTGGTTGAGTCTTTGAAATGTTGAACATTTTAGTTTAAATATCTGCAATGCAATTTGTAAATACCCTGCTTTAACTGCGAATTCTTGAAAAACAAAGCTTCAACACTGACATGTGAACTTAGGTACCACAAGTATAAAGTTTCAAAAGACAGCAGCCTCACCAATCTTTTTCCAAACTGGAACTTTATACATATGACATGGAGGTTTAGGTGCAGAACCTCAGCTGATTCACCGTGTATGAAACTTTCATTGCAACTTAGGTGTAATAACCAGCAGTACTTTTATTATCATGTAAATAATAAAAAAAAATATTTTACAGTTTTAAAATGTATATTTCCTAATAAAAATCCTACAGCATTGACATTAAATATTATAGCAAAACACCATTAAACAAAATGGAATTCTAACAATTTTGCAATTAAACTAATGAAGAACTAATGTTAACCAGAGAAACATATTTGTATTCAGGCAATCATATGACTGCTATTTACAGTCATTACAAAAATGTTTCCTTGTATGATGTAATTGATTCTGTTTTCTTTTCATCAGAATTAAAGTGAAATTAGAGCCATTCTGCTACATATGCATATGCAATTAAGCTGTGTATTGCAATATATGTAAAAAATACAAAATAAATGTTTAAAGGTATTTAAAACTGCCATTTTGTTAGCAATAATTACATTGTTTTACAATCCAGAGACTCACTCCTTGAAGAGTGTGTTGTTTATCTTATCTTCTTTGCTATGTCCTATTAAGGACAGATATAAAGGAGTTCCTGCAATTACTGTGCCCTATGTAAGAGGATTAGTTTTGTGCACTTCAAATACAATCCAGCTCCTCTGGGGCAGGGGATAAAAACTTCAGTTTTCATATTTAAACGTCAAAGAAATGATGAATGCACAGTGCAAAGTTTTTTCTTTGAGTTTAATTAAATACTTTGGGCTAGATTTCAAATAGAGTGCAAAAATATTAGCACAGTTATGTGTTAACATTCCTTGAGTTAAATCAATAGTGCTTCTATGTTTGCGCTCGTATTACAAGTTGAAAGTAATATTTTATTATTCGAGTAATAGTCTTGCGCTTACATCAGGATGTCGGATGGCACTAGGGTTGCCCCCTCGGCCATGGTGCAGCGTAAGCAGGGAGGAACATGTTTTGTGCCTCTGGACATCACGAGTAGAACTGATGAACAGCACAACACATGTTCCTCCCCGCAGAATGTTTAACCCATAAGTGTCCAGGAAAACATGGCTGAGGTGGCAACCCTAGATCCTCACATTATAGACTTTTATGGGGCACACACATGTCAGCTATCGCTAGAGACGATGGTGTTCTAAACCTATCCTCAAGTTCTTCACTTAATTATATACTATAATATTTCAATTTAAAGAAGCATAAAAAATTCTCTTTGTATCATTTGTTGAAAATTACACCTAGGTGGGCTCAGAAGCAGCTGATTGTTGGCTGCACATATATGCCTCTTGGCTTTCAACTAGCTCCCAGTAGTGCATTACTGCTCCTTTATCAAAGGATACCAAGAGAATGAAGCAAATATGATAAAAGAATTTAACTCGAAAGTTGTTTAAAATTGTATGTTTTATCTGAATCACATTATAAAAATTTTGGGTTCCATCTCCCTCTAAGTATTAAACACTTCACATATACACACACATATACATATATATATATATATATATATATATATATATATATATATAAACGATGAATAGACTGCAGCACTCCTGGATTGCAATTCAGTGATTTATTAATTTATTACAAGCTCACAAACATAGACGACGTTTCGGGCAGTGCCCTTTCTCAAGCAAATGTATACACACACACACATATTTACATATGTATACACACATACATAATCATATACACACACATACATAATCATATACACCTTTGAGCACGTCCAAACCAGACACCTTGTCATATACCATATTCATTTAAATCTGACTTAAAGGGACATAATACTCATATGCTAAATCACTTCTAACTGATGCAGTAGAACTGTAAAAAGCTGACTGGAAAATATTACCTGAGCATCTCTATGTAAAAAAGGAAGATATTTTACCTCACAATCTCCTCAGCTCAGCAGAGTAAGTTCTGTGTAAAAAGTTATACTCAGCTGCTCCCAGCTGCAGGGAAAAAATAAAAAAAAATAAAGAAATGAACAGCAGCCAATCAGCATCAGCATTGCTGAGGTCATGAACTCTTTTACTGTGATCTCATGAGATTTGACTTAACTCTCATGAGAATTCATAGTAAACTTCCTTTACCTGATTGGTGAAATAAGATGAGAGTGCGCGGGGCTCATCCTTTCAGCTGTCCCAGGACAGACATACTAATATGCTGCTTAGAAATCCTTTACAATGGGATGTGGCTACTGAAGAACTTTTGAGGTAAAATATCTTTCTTTTTTACATAGAGATGTTCAGGTGATATTTTCTAGTCAGCTTTTTACAGCTATGCTGCATCACTTTCAAGTGTTTAAACATTTGGGTATTATGGCCCTTTAACAACTTTTTCATTAATAAATCTTTGTTTTAAATGTATTAAGTATCATTATAATTGACATTCTTTATTTCCATATCATTTTCATGTGTTTTGCTATCAAATGATAAATTACTTCAGGTCTCCAAATGCCCAAAATTCCTCTCTGGTATTTTGTATTGCACTTCAGTGCAACACTTAACTCACTACTTATATATGAACACTAACAACACTCCATTAAAAGTATAGAGTGCGATAAAAAATTGTTGTGCGTATTAGTATTCTCTGGTTAACTTTTTTTTTATCATCCCCTTGTCATGTAGCAAACTGCACTATCAACAATGTAGGCCTTCGTGGGGAAATATATTTTATGTTTAAAGGGACAGTCTACTTGAAAATTATTATTGTTTAAAAAGATATATAATCCCTTTATTACCCATTCCCCAGTTTAGCACAACCAACACTGCTATATTAATATACTTTTTACCTTTGTGATTATACATATATATAAATATTAGTAACTTGGAGATATTCTAATTTGCACTCATTTTAGTAAAAAGGAAACAGTCATTTTGAGCATCTTATCATCATCATCATCATCTATTCTTATCTTTGTATTTTAATAGTCACAAAAAAATTATACTAAAGAATTAGTAACAATAATAATTAACTTTTTTTAATTCTGCACCTTCTTGCTTCCTAATTATTTGTCATTGCAAAAAGAGAAACCCCTTTGCCTCAAAAAAAAAAAATGGATACAAATATTCATAATATTCCACATATTACCTACTACACATTCTCTCATAGTTCTAACGTTTTAGATGTTTTCAGTTCAGGAATGTTTATTTGCAGTTGGCTTTTCCCCAGAAGCGAATTATTTCAGTAATTCCACTGCTGATATCAATTAGGAGTAAGTTCCACAATTATCATTTGTAATGATATTAAGTTCATACAGCCCAGTCTAAATAGTCCTAACAAATTATTTTTATTTATTAAAAACTTGTCACAAACTATGCACATTAGTAGAGTTTAATGTTATGCATTTTCTTTTATTTTTAATAGCCTGCTGAGCTTTGCACAATAAAATTAAAATGGAATGGATTTGTGCTGCGGCTTTTGTCTGATAAATATGAAAAATATCTGCAAGAACCTAGAAGTTGTCTCTCACTGTAATTATACAACAGGAAATTCTTATGTTCCTAAAAATCTGTGAAAACAATACACTGAACAGAAGGTGTCAGTTTTATCAAGTCTCTACAAAGTATATTAGAGCTTAAGGAAATTGCCTTCTTAGATTCTTTTCATCCATGGGTTCAATAGAAAAAAAAGAAAACTTAAAGAAAATCCCATTTATGTCAACCAGTTTAATAAACCTCTGTAGGACCAAAATGTTGGTATTAGACTACTTGTTTCCCTTGCTCAGAATTCAATAAAACAGACATTCTAATGCAAAAGGACTTGCTCTTCCTTAGATCATTTCAGTTTTTCATTACTGATCCTAGATCACTGGTTTTCAAACCTGTCCGCAGGCCTCCCTAACAGGCCAGATTTTGAGGATATCTGAACTGGAGCGCAGGAGAAATAATCAGCTGATTAGTAAACATGGTTATTTTACCTGCTCTGACCCAAGGTATTCCTGAATCTGGCCTGTTAGGGAGGTCTGAGGACGGTTTTGAAAACCAGTTTCCTAGGTTACTATGGGCAGATTACCAGTTAAAGGGACAGTCTACACTAAAATTGTTATTGTTTAAAAAGATAGATAACACCTTTACTATCCATCCCCAGCTTTGCACAAACAACATTGTTATATTAATTTACTGTATAGCATTTAAACTTCTAAATGTCTGCCTGTTTCTAAGCCACTACATACATCCTCTTATCACATGCTTTTTATTAGCTTTTCACAACAGGGGAGTGCTAGTTAATGTGAACCATATAGATAACATTGTGTGACTGCCTGAAGAGTTATTTAAAGTTAGCACAACACAATACTAACTGCAAGTCAATAGATAATAAATAAAAAGTGATGTGATCAGTGGGCTGTCAGAAGATGTTTAGATACAAGGTAATTACAGGGGTAAAACATGTATTAATATAACTGTGTTGGTTGTGCAAAACTGTGGAATGGGTAATAAAGGGATTATCTTTTAAAACAATAACAATTCTACTGTAGACTGTCCCTTTGAGTATAAAAATGCAAGCAGTATGGTATGGAACACTAATAACGCTAGTGGGCAATCAACACAATTTGCATTTTTGCACTCAAATTAGCAAAAGTCAATGGTCGATATTTATCATGTGTCCAGCTGTATATTGCACGCTACAGTATTCAGAGCCTTTATAAATAACGTTATTATTTTAGTTTGGCCCATCATAGAAATCTTTTACCTGAGGGAAATTATGCAAACTAAAATTATAACATTATTCATATAGGATAACTTTCAAGCACAAAAGTTCACTCAGGTAGTTGAGTTTTTCATTCAGCTTTGCTATATGCTTTCAATGTTAATTTTACAGTTGTCATATTCCTTATCTGTTTAATCCTTCCCCAAAACCTTTTTTTTTTATTAACTCCTTTTTCACCTTTTTAAGCTTTAAAGGGACATTAAACCCACATTTTTTTCTTTCATGATTCAGGTAGAGAATACAATTTTAAACACCATTCCAATTTACTTCTATTATCTAATTTGCTTCATTCTTTAGATATCCTTTGTTTAGGAAATAGCAATGCACATGGGTGAGCCAATCACACGAGGCAGCTATGTGCAGCCACCAATCAGCAGCTTCTGAGTCTATCTAGATATGCTTTTCAGCAAAGGATATCAAGAGCATGAAGCAAATTAGATAATAGAAGTAAATTAGAAATTTGTTTAACATTGCATATTCTTTCTAAATCATGAAAGAAAAAATTTGGGTTTAATGTCCCTTTAATTCATCCTCTACTCATGTATGTATATAGCAGCTTTACAAAATAGTGAGCATTAATACAAGATTTTCAAAAGGATGTAATATGAATGGGATGACAGAGCTACCACCACTTTTAGTGTGTTAAAATGTGTTAGTTAAACACATTAACCAACAACTTGTAATAGCTATTTGATTGTTATGGACTGCCAAGGCCAATTGTCATCACTCGCCTACAGTCCCACATGGAAGAACATATGTTCAATCAGGACCTGTAGTCACAAGTAGCCCCCAATCAATAGCCTTGCCCTGTCCAGGAGCTGTAATGTTTGTAGGCCTATAGAGTGGGGCTTTACATATGTGTTTAACCAGTAAGCAGTGGTTAAACAAATAGAAACACTCAAAATCAATCCTTGGATTGATAAATTGTGCATGTGTGTATGTATATCTCAGCGCCAACTAAACCTTCTATGCCTGGAGTGGTGGTACCTAGCTGCCACCTGGGGTGAATCTAATATGAATAATATATCCAGGCGCCAACAATGGAGGCTAAGGTTAAAATTTCAATGTTTATTCAAGACAATTATTCTGTATAGTAAGTGCTGGTATGATTGTTAAAAATGATTAAAATGTATTAAAACACTTTAAATGATAAAAATAAAATATAGTAAGAAACGCAAGGATCCTCGCTAAAATATAGTTAAAAACAATAATCTATAATTTTACACTTTATACGGGTATTTAAACAATTTGTAACAATTTTCAACAATTTTTAAAACAATATTGTGCGTGATAGTGTGTGTGAGAGCTTGCGCTCCACACTATGGACTATGTTCAAGTGGTGATAGGTGTGCTTAAATAAGCAAAGATTGTCAGTCCTGTGAAAAAATAATAAATGTCAATCCTGTGAACAAAATTAAATCCTGTGAGAAAAAAATTAAATCCTTTGAGAGAAAAAAAACTTGTGGGAAAATAATAATGCAATGAGAGTCAATCCTGTTGAAGTAAAAAATCCACTCCTGTGCGCAAAAACAAAATTACTTCTGTGTAAAAGATATCCAAAACAGCGTGATAAGTGTTTGCAGAAGAAAAAATGCTCTTTGGAGACTGAGCTATAAGCAAAAATAAAGACTGAGCTATAAGCAAAAATAACGACAGTGCTCTTTGGAGACTAAGCTCCTAACAAAAATAGAGACAATGCACTAATAATAACAGACATGCTGCCAAACGATGAAAAATCTGTGGAGAAAAAATAATAACAATGTGTAGAAAATTCTTCAAATGTACCCTCCTAGTGGAATAGAGCTTACCAGGTCTACGCGTTTCGGCCTTGCCTAGGCCTTTATCAAGACTAAATTGTGCACCTGGGTAGCACTCTTTCCCCAATCTAGGGTGGCAAGATTTGGGCACAGACTGAATAACTATGGAGTGGGAGTGCTGGAGGATATTTAAAATATAACCTTTATTAGGAAATTTAAAATAAAAACCAAAAACACACACACACAAATCTACATATATATAATGTTAAAAAACACAGGGTTTGGTCGGATTTATTTCAATCCAATGTTTTCTATTTAAATAAAGTAGTGATATCTTGGGTTTTAAATTAATTATTTTTGAGTCAGTTTTTTCAATTAAGGTCAGTATAGGTCTGATTTGCGTATGTAATACGTGGTATTTATTGACCTTATACCACTGTATTGATGACTCTATTATTCCTTGTCTATTGATCTTAAGTTATAGTCGGTCTTGTCTTCCTAAGTTCTTTGTTGAACATACATGTAGTAGTGCAATTTTGTAGAAACTAATTTAAAGTGATATGCAGCAGAGTCTAGTTTGTCTTGTAATATTGACGTTTTTGACTTTGTAAATTAAATATCACTGTTATTTCCAGAATGATTTTTCAAATGTGGAATAAGTGATGTTCTGGATTTAAAGCTTTGCTTGAAGTAGTCAGCTAATTCTTTTACTGACAGCTACTATCTGGATATGTTATAAGTTATGCCTGATATATTCCCTATATTCCCTGATATATACGCCTGGGAATATATCAGGCATAACTTATAACATATCCAGATAGTAGCTGTCAGTAAAAGAATTAGCTGACTACTTCAAGCAAAGCTTTAAATCCAGAACATCACTTATTCCACATTTGAAAAATCATTCTGGAAATAACAGTGATATTTAATTTACAAAGTCAAAAACGTCAATATTTATAACAAGACAAACTAGACTCTGCTGCATATCACTTTAAATTAGTTTCTACAAAATTGCACTACTACATGTATGTTCAACAAAGAACTTAGGAAGACAAGACCGACTATAACTTAAGATCAATTGACAAGGAATAATAGAGTCATCAATACAGTGGTATAAGGTCAATAAATACCACGTATTACATACGCAAATCAGACCTATACTGACCTTAATTGAAAAAACTGACTCAAAAATAATTAATTTAAAACACAAGATATCACTACTTTATTTAAATAGAAAACATTGGATTGAAATAAATCCGACCAAACCCTGTGTTTTTTAACATTATATATATGTAGATTTGTGTGTGTGTGTTTTTGGTTTTTATTTTAAATTTCCTAATAAAGGTTATATTTTAAATATCCTCCAGCACTCCCACTCCATAGTTATTCAGTCTGTGCCCAAATCTTGCCACCCTAGATTGGGGAAAGAGTGCTATCCAGGTGCACAATTTATCAATCCGAGGATTGATTTTGAGTGTTTCAGTATACAAGTGCACAGCACCTCAGCCACATTGCAATCAAGCCAGGATTACAGATACAAATCTATATATATTCTATCTCTAATTCCAGAGATTCATAGGCTACCCCAATCTCTTACTTTCAGCAGTGCCATTAGTACTTTTTTCTTTCTTTGTTAAACAAATAGAGGCTGATGATCAAAACTTTGCCATGCCAGATGTAAAAAACATGCAATTATCTCTAAAAAGGGGGTATCCCTGTGACTTGCAAGATATCTGCCATAGAAAGTAATGGTGCTCGCTGGAAAAGGAAGCTTCACTGGGGAGAGAGAAGTTAGCAGGGACACACTTTAAAACTTAAATCCTGCAGCCATTAAAAATCAGTTTACTCTGATTTAAATGTATAGTACCTTGCAACTGCCTCTATTTTCCTTACATGTTTATCTATTAGGTTAATAAGTATTTTTGTGTATTTTGACACAATCTTGCCTTCTCAGCTTGAGAGAAAAAACAGCGAGATCTGCAGAGGGAAAATGTTTAGAGAACACGCCAGATCAAAATTCAACTATTCCCATGAAACCCTTTGCTCGCTCACTTGCAGAGAGAGGGAAACTTATTTTACAATAAGAAAAACAATATACTTTGAATGTCATATTATACATTCAACTTTCACATAATTTTTGGCATGTGAAGTGCAGTCTTACAATTTATTCTGTGCTCCCTAATTTGTTCTTTTTCCTGTGTAATTTCAATACCATTTTTCCATAAATATGACATTCAAATGAAGTTTTATGACATTTTTAATGTGATTAAACAATAAAATGTTTAATGCATATTTTATTTCAATCTTTCATTTATTAATTTTATATCATTTTTAAATTATGATTTTTGTGAGCCAAAGTGTAATGTGTGCATCACTGTCACATATTTAAAAACAGGGAACGCCTATTTGCAAGAAACTGTTCTAAAGATAAAGAGTACCTTTATTTAATAGGACTGGGGCTTCATAGTACTGGTATAATTTCTTATAGAATCTCACAAGCCCAGAGACCTTTAGATAATTAGTGAGCTAGGGACTGTATTACAAAAATGATATGCTCTTAACAAATTAGATCATATAATTTGTACTTCTGACTGTCCCTTTAATATAACTGACACAGCCTCACTTATGGCTGTGTTGCACTGCTAGTCAGACTAGTTCTACAAAATCACACTTTAAGGTTGATCACAATCCTTTTGAAAAATGTATTTAATTAATTTTAACATCACACAAGTCAAATTTCATGATTTTGATGCAATTTTTTTTTAAATTCTGATTCACTCCCATTATCAAATGTGCCCTATCTTTTTCTATGCACAATTTCAGAGACACCAGCTCCTACTGAGCATGTGCAAGAATTCACAGAAAACAAATATGCATTTTGTCATTGGCTGATGGCTGTCACATGATACTAAGGGAAGCAAAATGTAACTAACTTAAATTTATTAGAAAAAAAATCTGCTACTCATTTGTAATTTAAACTGTGCTATTGCATTGTCTTTTATTATGCATTGTGTGACTATGCAAATTTATTGCATTTAGTGGTCCTTTAAAAACAACATTAAAGACCATTAAAGATAAATCATTTGATATGTTTTTCTAAAGGATTGGGATCGACCTCTTTTTCAGAAGCCTGTCTCATTGAATTCATCATTGATATTGCTAATTCACTGTGACAGCACATAATGTTGATGCTTCTGGATATCAGGTTAAAGTAGGTGCAACGAAGTAGGACAAAGCAAATAAATTCCACAGAGACCATAAGTCTCTATCACACTAAAATGCATAAACATAATAAACATTAGTTTATATTGTTAAAAGCATCAGTCTCTAATCAGCTGGGGACCTAAATATGTTAACAACATTTCAAACAGTTTCATTCTCTGAGGATACTCAGTTCGTCCTTGGCTGCTCTCTAGGTTGTGTGAAAAAAATATTTTATAGGTGTGAGACAATAAAAATCAGACAAGCTACAGATGTGGTTTCAATGATTTAGCCTGTTGTGACCTCGGTCAATCTGTAAAATCCTTGAATTCCTAATTCTCCCACAGTAACAATGATCAAAAATAAAGAATTAGTACAGAGAAGTTTGATACAAAGTTTGAACAAATGAAACAGAGTATTTGGAAAAGAAAATTCAGGTTATCAGTCACTTTTGTTTTAAATTCTAGTGGTGATGCATAAACAATAGTCTGTATTCCAGTCTGGCAGAATATACACACGTAAAATTTTATGTGAACTTAGGTGATATTTTTTATTTATTTCTTAAACAGAGATGTCTAAAGGACATCTGTGCATCACATAGATACCTTTGCAATAGTTTTGTATGCCCATGTAAAATAACAGATCTAAAATATGCAGACTTTCTACCTCCCCAGATATTGCTGGATTGCCAAGGTTTGGGAGGTCTGATCTTAGCCAGCTCCATAGCTTCCCCTCAACAGGGCCAATGTCTCAAATTCCAAGGATGGTCCAGTGCAGCCCACTACAGAGACTCCCCCTGGCCCTGAATTTGACATATTTAATCCCACCTACAGCTCACATGGCCACAACCCACCTGCAAATCTCCCTCCAGGAAATGTTGTGAGTTATGACATATTTGTGGCCCGAGAAAAAGTGGAACAAATAATGTGTGCTTTGAGGTGGCACAAATTCAAAAGAGCCCTCTGGAGGAAAGAAGAGCAAACAGAAGGTATCTTGTAACCTCAGCCAAATCTGTCACTATTCTACTGGCCTTTTTTAGGAAATGTATACATTTATAACTATCAAAAACACAAATAACAATATAAGACCCACTTTGTGAATTAGAAAATAAATGATAAAGTTCTAAAAACACAAGATTGTTGCATACTTTTCAAGGATTGTCACAGATCTTCATGGGCGCAAACGAAGGATAGGAGAATAAACTAACTATATGATGACTTACATGGAAACATCCCCAGTTATTATAAGGCAGTTGTGAAAAAAAGTTCATTGTTTTATTAAAAGGTCATGTAATAACACACACGTCATTTTAGTATTTTTTTTAAATAATAATGAAACTAAAAGGGCATAAACAACATAGTAAATTAGAGACAAACAAATGTATCAAAATAATTGAGATTCCAGTTAGAGAAGCCACCAAAACACCTAAAATGTATTGCAATATTTCTAAAATTCCAGTATTATTTGGCTTCCAACCAAGTAGGCAAACTCTCAAAAAAGCAGATAAATAACTATAAGCAACAAGTTCCTCACAATAGTATTCAGAGATCTTCATGGAAGTTGATTACAAGGGCAGAAATATAGAAGGGTGCAGCTTCAATGATGGCTTTGGGGTAGATTTATTAAATGCTGGGCCGTCTGACATTGCAAGTGTATGCTGTCAGCATTTAACATTGCACAAGCATTTCTTATAAAATGCTTGTGCAATGCTGCCCCCTGCACATTCGCGGCTAATCGGCTACTAGGTGTCAATTATCCTGATCGTATCTGATGGGGATGATTGCAGTCCGCCACCTAAAAGGTGACAGACAAGTTAAGGAGCAGCAGTCTTATGACCGCAGCTTCTTAACTTAGGTTTCAGACTGACCTGAAACCTCAGGCGTAAAAAGCAGCATCCGCTGCTTAATAAATCTACCCCATAGTATGCTTGTATATTATCTGATAACTTATTTTATAGTGCGCATTCATTTGAGGTGACAGAAAGATGTGGTCATAGAAAGAGATCTACTATTATATTGTCCTCCACCATCTCATTTATATTTGAGTCTTAGAAGGTTAATTTATTAATCTTCCAACTCAAATCTCACTGCTATATACAGCTGAGTAAAGGCTATCTGAGCCTTGGCTATGTGAGCCCTGTGCTTCTAAGTGGCCTGTGTTACAAGTGGTGAATTAAAGGGCCACTAAACCCAAAATCTTTCTTTCATGATTCAGATAGAACATACAAATTTAAACAACATTACAATTTACTTCTATTATTTATTTTGCTTCATTTGTTAGATATCCTTATTAGAAGAAGAGCAATGCACATGGGTGAGCCAATCACATGAGGCTTCTATGTGCAGCAACCAATCAGCAGCTACTGAGCATATCTAGATATGCTTTTCAGCAAAGAATATCAAGAGAATAAAACAAATTAGATAATAGAAGTAAATTAGAAAGATGTTTAAAATTGGATTCTCTTTCTAAATCATGAAAGAAAAAAATGTGGGTTTCATGGCCCTTTAAGAACTGGAGTTATATCCATAACACTATCATCCAGAATGCTCTACTAACAACATGAAGCATTGTTCTAACCCATTTCATCTCTCTACAGTTATGCTTCTTTCCTGATTCTTGTATCTGCCTGGCTGCCCTTCCACATCCCTTTAATCTGTTTGTAATACACTGGTATGCTTCTCTCCTGCTTCCTTTATCTGCCTGGTTGCTCTTCCACGTCCCTTTAATCTGTTTGTAATACACTGGTATGCTTCTCTCCTGCTTCCTTTATCTGCCTGGTTGCCCTTCCACGTCCCTTTAATCTGTTTGTAATACACTGTTATGCTTCACTCCTGCTTCCTTTATCTGCCTGGTTACCCTTCCACGTCCCTTTAATCTGTTTGTAATACTACAAGTCTCACACTCACCTTCTATCACTCACACTCCTACTACTGCTTGCTGCTGGTGACATCTCTCCTAACCCTGGCCCTGCAGCAATCACCACACTTTTACACTCTCACTCAGTCCCCCACTGCAAAAATTCTAGGTCACGCAATCCTAAAAATCTCTGTTAACCCACAGCGTTTATCCCCTCTCTTTTCTTGTGCTCTTTGGAATGCACACTCTGTCTGTAACAAACTTACAACTGTTCACGACCTGTTTGTTTCTAACGCTTTCAATCTTCTAGCAATTACTGTAACCTGATTATCATCTTCCAACACTGCTTCCATTGCTGCTCTCACGCATGGTGGTCTCCACTTTAGCCACACACCTAGGCCAGGTGAGAGACATGGTGGCGGTGTTGGTATCTTACTCTCTTACTCTCCCCCTCCTGCTCCTATCAGCACCTGAATCCTCGTCGTTTTCCTCCTTCAAAGTCCACTGCATCCTCCTGTTCTCCCCCTCTCCCTCAGGGTGGCAGTTATCTATCGCCTCCCTGGACCAACCTCCCCCTTGATAACTCTGCTGCCTGGGTTTCTCACTTTCTCTCTACAAATTCACCTGCTCTAATCCTGGGGTACTTCAACATCCCCATTGATAACCCATCTGTCCCTGCTGCCTCTAAGCTTCTCTCACTCACAAATGGTCCACCCTATTCCCTACTCACCGCGACGGACACTCTATTGATCTGGTATTCTCCTACCTCTGCTCTCTCTCTGTCACCTGTCACCCATTTCCCATCTCAGACCACCATCTGCTCACCTATAATCTGGATATACAGGCTAAACCTACTTCTCCCCCTCGCCCCCCGCACCTGTAGAAATCTGCACACTATGGATCTTTTCCAACTTTCCAACCTTATTCAAAATGCCTCCCCCACACTTCCACGATATCTTGCCTTGACCTTGCTACAACCCACTATAACAATACTCTCTCCTCTGCACTTGACACTTTTGCTCCTTCCAAATACCCCCCAAAAAAACACATAGTCAGCTTCAACCCTGGCACTCTAAGAAAACACGCTACCTGCAAAAATGCTCCCGTGCTGCTGAACGTGCCTGAACCAGATTTCCTCCACTATAAGTTCCTTCTTTATTCTTACTCCTCTGCCCTTCACTTAGCCAAGCAAACCTACTTCTCTTATCTTATATCTACTCACTCCTCAAACCCTAAACATCTCTTCTCCATTTTCAACTCTCTCCTCTTTCCACCTGCACCATCCTCTTCATCTGCCTTTAGTGCTCAAGACCTGGCAGACTACTTTTTCAGCAAAACACTTACCATCTGAAGTAATATCCCAACACAAAACTGTAGCCTTCCATCTCCGACCCCGGCAACCCCTCCACCACTCTCAGCACCTTCCCCCCAACCACTGAAAATGAAGTGAGTTCCCTATAGTCTTCCTTACACCTCACTACCTGCCCACTTGACCCTATCCCTTCACATCTAATACCTTCTCTGTCTTCTACCCTCACTCCAGCTCTTACTCACATATTCAACCTATCCCTTACTACCGGTTAATTCTCATCTTCCTTCAAATATGCAATGGTCACCCTATCCTCCAAAAACCCTTCCTCGACCCCAATTCTCCTACAAACTACCGCCCCATATCACTGCTTCTGCTAGCTTCAAAAGTCCTTGAAAAACTAGTTTTTGATCTCCTAACCCACTTCTTGTCCTCCAACTCATTGCTTGACCCCTTTCAATCTGGCTTCCGTCCCCAACACTTAACTGAGACTGCCCTCACCAAAGTTACTAACGATCTTCTTTCTGCTAAAAACAACGGCCACTACTCAGTACTTATCTTACTTGACCTGTCTGCTGCCTTTGACACTGTTGACCATCCCCTTCTCGTATGGACTCTCAGCTCCCTTGGGCTCTCTTACACTGCCCTCTCCTGGATCCACTCTTATCTCTCTATTAGGTCCTTTTCTGTCTAATTTGTTGGCGACTCCTCCTCTCCATTGTCTCTGTAATTGGAGTACCTCAAGGCTCTGTTCTGGGTCCTCTACTCTTCTCTATTTATACTTCCTCACTGGGTAAACCAATCAGTAGCTATGGTTTCAACTATCACCTCTCTGCTGATGATACTCAGATCTACCTATCCACCCCTGCACTCTCTTCTTCTGTCCTTTCTCACACCAGTGTCTGCCTATCTGGCATTTCTTCTTGGATGGCCTCTCACCACCTAAAAATCAACATGTCCAAGACTGAGCTTCTTTGAATCCCCCCTCTAATTCTACCCCGGTTTATAAATTTTCAATCACTGTTGGTGACACCACTATCTCCCCATAACCCCAAGTCCGCTGCCTAGGAGTTACACTTGACTACAATCTGTCCTTCATACCCCATATTCAATTGCTCTCTTCATCCTGTCGCAACCACCTACGCAATATCTCCAAAATTCATCTGTTTCTGAGTTCTGAAACTACTAAACAGCTAATTCACTACCTGGTAATTTCCAGACTTGACTACTGTAATAACCTACTAACTGTCCTCCCTCTCTCCCGCCTCTCCCCACTTCAATCCTAAATGCCTCTGCTAGGCTAATCCACCTCTCCCAAAGCTATGTACCTGCTGCACCTCTCTGCAAGTCCCTTCACTGGCTCCCCATTCACAGCAGAATTCAATTCAAAATTATCACCCTGACCTACAAAGCCCTTACCAACGTAGCCCCCCCTACCTGTCCTCACTCATCAAATATACTCCAGCCCGCCACTAAGATCCAACAATGACCTGCTAATTGCATCTTCTGCCATCACCTCCTCCCACGCTAGACTACAGCACTTCTCTCATGCAGCACCAACCATCTGGAACGCACTTGCTCGAGCTGTCAGACTTCCCCTAACCTTTCCTCCTTTAAATGCTCCCTAAAGATCTTTTTGTTCAGGGAAGCCTATCTCCAAAACAAATGAATTCCACTTGCCTAATAGCTGCGCTTATCTAACTCCACACTAACATCATTCCCACCTTTGCAGTCCCCACCTCCTGTTTCTCACCCTCCTACCCATCTAGATTGTAAGTTCCCATGGGAACAGTGCCCTCAATTCCCCCTGTATTTGTTTGTTAAACGTTGTCTGGTGTCTTTTATATTTTATTGTACTGTACTTTTATCTTTGTAATCATGGACAGCGCTGTTGGTGCTCTATAAATATAGAAAAAATAATAAAAATAAGGAATTTGGTCATTGTATTTCAGAAAGAGCTAATCTTGAAGATTTAAAAAAGTAAATAGTTTATTAGAAAAAAATTGTTTCTGTAAAAAAACTGTATTCATTCTAACTCTTTATACTGTCTCACTGCACAAAACTCGTTTCATTCAAAATTAAAAACTTAATATGATTTCAGTTTCCTACACAGATATTTTTTTCCAGACGGACAGCAGCATGAAATAACTGGTTGTGGCAGTGAAATAGTTTGCAATATTATAATTTATAGTTATTTATAAAATTTACATAAATTGAGTTAATAATTTGTGCAACAAATCTTGAAAAAAAAGAACATTAGCTCATTTTAGCTTAATATTTGCTTAATTTCTTGTCACTGAAATCAGCTGGATGGTATGCCCATTAAAGGCACATTAAACACTTTGAGATAGTAATATAAAATGATAAATCGGAAGTATATTGTAGAATTTTTTTTATATATACATTATTTATTTTGTTCCCTTTTTCTGCAATTCCATTCTGAAATAGTGAGCATTTCAATTCCTGTTAGAAATGGAAGAGCAGAACACTGTTATATTTCACACAGCCATTAGCTGCCCATTCTAGTGACCTATTTATAACTGCCCTTAATTGGCCAGAGACAGTAATCTAAGTTACAACATGGCAGCTCTCCTTGTTTTATAGACATTAAAACTTTACTCTTATTTTGTCAATATTTAAACAGCTAATGAAACTTTAAACAATACATTTACATGTTATTTTCTTTGAATGCATCATTCCATCTAGCATTTAGTTAGTCTCCTGCTTGCACATTAACTCTGCTAGAAGTAAGCTTTTAGAGTGCATCGGGTAGCGTGCGTATTACAAGTAAAAACTTTTGCACAAGTGCTAACCGATAGCGCACAAAAAGCCGAATATTGTGACTGTGGTAATGTATTTCCCCTAAGACTTCAAAGTGGAAAAAACCTAACACTCTTACTTGCGTGCAAAAGCCGATCATGTTTTCTCAAGTGCTCTAACCCGAAATAAAATATTAATATTTCGCATTCCAATGTTCTTCACATAGAAGAATATGCTCTATTTACTCTTAAATAATATATATATATATATATATATATATATATATATAAAAATTTTATTATATATAATATATAGGTATAAGTATATATATATATATATATATATATATATATATAGCTATATGCAGATATTTATAGGAACATCTATTTATAAATACTTAGAACATATTCACCTATATATATATATATATATATATATATACATATGTATTTCTATGTGTATATATGTCTAGGTACACATATAATACATAAATATATACACACATATAAATATATATATATATATATATATATATATATATATATATATATATATATATATAAAGCCCTTTGCATGACTTTTATTTTCTTCTAACACCTGAGACCTCCTATCTTTGAGCCCTTATAACTTTTTTTAAAAGGATTTTTTTTAATATCATTTCTATTAGAGTTATTGTGAGTGTAACTGTAATTTTAAATATAATTTTGATGTGTTTTGTGCAACTTTTTTGTCTCATGGGATGTAACAGTTTACCAGAGTTCTTAAGTTGCGATATCCCGACGCACGTTAAATTCAATTGAGCTCAAGTGAACACGTTAACTTTCAACTTATACGCGCAGTACTTCTGACGTGCACAGGGCTGCAATAAACCGATTATTGCTCATGCACAACAGTTAGCATGCCACTTGTAATCTAGTCCTAAAAAGGTCCTGTAGAGAACACTGAATTTACTTTACTCTTGATAAACTCAATCTGCTTTGCATTTTTAAATAATCTGATATCAGAGCAATGAATTATTTGCATAGAAGCTGGGTACGTTACAAAATCTATTTATTTTTTTTGTAAGGTTATGTAAGTTTAGCTAAATTGCAATATCTTTAAAGGGACATTAAACACTTTGAGATGGTAATATAAAATGATAAATTGTTTATATAAAACAACTCTGCAATATACTTTCATTTTTTATTTTGTCCTCTTTGCCTGTAATTCCATTCTGAAATTGTGAGCTTTTCAGTTCCTGTTAGAAATGGAAGTGCAGAACACTGTTAAATCCAGCACAACCATTGGCTGCACACTCTAGTGACCTATTTATAACTGTCCCTAATTGGCCACAGCAGAGAAGGTAACACAAGTTACAACATGGCAGCTCCCAGTGTTTTATAGACACTAAAACTTTACACTTATTTTGTCACTTTTTAAACAACTAATGAAACTTTAAAAAATACATCTACATGTTAGTCATGGACTAATCTTTTCTTTGAATGCATTTTTCTATCTAGCGTGTATTTAGTGTTTAATGTCCCTTTAAGGTGACAGAAACATGAGGTATAATCGTACTCTTTAGAAAAGGTTATTGGCACTTTTTTCATAGAAACATAGAAAGACAGATTTTGATGGAAGTTAAGAACCACAGGCCCATTAAACCTGCCCAAATTTTCCCTAAAATTGTAAACTAATCTAGTTTGTAGGATATCCTTATGCTTTTTCCAGGCATTCATGAAATTCCACACAGCATTTGTTTTTACCACCTCTAATGGACATTTATTCCCTAAATCAACCACCCTTTGTGCCTCACAGCTTCAGCTTTTCTAAGCCCCCTTAATATAATTAAAAGTTACTATCATATCGCTTTTTCTGGTAAGTTTTATTTTTTAGACCATGTAGCATTTTAGTAGACCTCCTTTGAACAGATTCTAGTTTGTTTATATCCTTCTGGAGATATGGTCACCAGAACTGCACACAATACTCATGATGAGGCCTAACTAATTATCTGCTAAGTGGCATAAGAACCTTACTATTTCTGGTGCAAACACCTCTACCAATACAACCAAGAATTCTACTTGCCTTACTCGCAGCAATACAACATTGCTTACTAAACTTTCGTCATCTGAAATAATAATTCTCAGGTCCCGTTCCTCTTTTGTATCAGTCAGTTAAGTGTCCCTGAATCAGTGGCAGAACTTTTAGGGTTACAAAGGACACAAGTTCATCCCAGGATGGGAGGAGGGGGTTGATGTGAGATATCAGCTGTACAGGAGGCACAGTTAAAGGTGGGTCAGGATTAGGGTTGTATGATGAGTAGTGAACTGTGTGCAAGAAAAGGAGGCCTGAGAAGATGAGGAAGGGGCTGTGTGTGAGGAAGAGAGATGGTGAGAAGGGGGCTAAGAGGATGAGGAGGAGGGTTTTGTTAAGGAGGGGGTGAGGAGGAGCTGGGAGAGGAGGGCTGAGGAGAGGAGTATGTAAGGTAGGTAGAGAGGTGCTAAGAGGGTGTCTAGTTGGATGTGTGTGAGGGAGGGAGGCTGAGAGGGCGAAGAGGGGGCTATATGTGAGGGGCTGTGTGTGTGTGTGTGTGTGTGTGTGTGTGTGTGTATCAGAGAATGCTGGGAAACTGAGAAGGTAGGAAAAGCTGTTTCTGATTGAGGGAAGGAAGGTGAGGAGGGGTGTGAATGAGGGAGAGTGGGGCTGTGTGAAGGAGTGGGGGGCTGAGAAGGTTAGGAGGGAGCTGTGTGTGAGGTAGAGGGGGGCTGAGAGGGTGAAGAGGGGGCTGTATGTGAGTGAGGGTGGACAAGAGTTTGAGAATGAGATTGTGGGAGCTAGCTAATGGGAGCAGTCTGTTTGGATGAGGAGGGGGCTGTGTGTGAGGGAGAGGGGAGCTGAGAGTGAAAGGAGTGGGCTGTGTAAAGGAGAGTTGGCTAAGAGGGTGATGAGGCTGGCTGAGAAGCTGTGGAGGAGGTTGCATTTTTTTTGGCTGGGGGGGCTTATTAGATTCTTGCACGGAGGGCCCTGAATTTTCTTGTTACGCCTCTGCACTGAGTCTGTAATTGGATTTTTCTTTCCTAAATGCATTTTTTTGCACTTTGCAATGAAAGACTTTAGATCCCAGTCATTTGTCTATTTCTACAAATATTTACCATTAAAGCTTAAAGCACTTGTAAGGGATTGGAAATGGTCATGGTTTCATGCACAAATAATTACCCAAACAGTTAATGTATTAGCAGTTTATATTCAAACTTTGCTTTTAGAGAACATATATATGCATATATACAGTATGCTTACATATATATATATATATATATATATATATATATATATATCATACCTTTAAGAGTTAGTACTTGCCATTAAATGTACTTTCTAAAGATACCATTATTTTCATCATCCTATATTATAAAAGGCCAAGTGTGTTTGTCTGAAGCTGTCATGCGCAGTAGAGACTGCGCGCGCGGACAAACACACCTGGCCTTTCCGACTGACCTGGCATCTGGCGTCAGAGTCAGTGTGTGGTGGAGTGGGTGTGGCCGGCGGGTGCGTCGTGGGCGTGGCCAGCGGGTGCGTCGTGGGCGGGGTCAACTGCCGAAACAGAGGACAGAGCAGAAGATGGGGGATAAAGAGATGGGGGATAAAGAGATGGGGGAGAGAGAGAGACGGGGGATTAAAAAAGGGGGGAGAGAGAGACAGCACACAAGAGAGAGGAGAGAGCACAAAAGAGAGAGGAGAGACAGAGATAGCACAAAAGAGAGAGGAGAGACAGAGACAGCACAAAAGAGAGAGGAGAGACAGAGACAGCACAAACGAGAGGGGTGAGACAGAGACAGCACAAAAGAGAGAGGAGAGACAGAGACAGCACAAATGAGAGAGGAGAGACAGCACAAAAGAGAGAGGAGAGACAGAGACAGCACAAACGAGAGGGGAGAGACAGAGACAGCACAAAAGAGAGAGGAGAGACAAAGACAGCACAAAAGAGAGAGGATAGACAGAGACAGCACAAAAGAGAGGAGAGACAGAGACAGCACAAAAGAGAGGAGAGACAGAGACAGCACAAAAGAGAGAGGAGAGACAGAGACAGCACACAAGAGAGAGGAGAGACAGAGACAGCACAAAAGAGAGAGGAGAGACAGAGACAGCACAAAAGAGAGAGGAGAGACAGCACAAAAGAGAGAGGAGAGACAGCACAAAAGAGAGAGGAGAGACAGAGACAGCACAAAAGAGAGAGGAGAGACAGCACAAAAGAGAGAGGAGAGACAGAGACAGCACAAAAGAGAGAGGAGAGACAGCACAAAAGAGAGAGGAGAGACAGCACAAAAGAGAAAGGAGAGACAGCACAAAAGAGAGAGGAGAGGCAGCACAAAAGAGAAAGGAGAGACAGAGACAGCACAAAAGAGAGGAGAGACAGAGACAGCACAAAAGAGAGAGGAGAGACAGCACAAAAGAGAGAGGAGAGACAGCACAAAAGAGAGAGGAGAGACAGCACAAAAGAGAGAGGAGAGACAGCACAAAAGAGAAAGGAGAGACAGCACAAAAGAGAGAGGAGAGGCAGCACAAAAGAGAGAGGAGAGACAGAGACAGCACAAAAGAGAGAGGAGAGACAGAGACAGCACAAAAGAGAGAGGAGAGACAGAGACAGCACAAAAGAGAGAGGAGAGACAGAGATAGCACAAAAGAGAGAGGAGAGACAGAGACAGCACAAAAGAGAGAGGAGAGACAGAGACAGCACAAAAGAGAGAGGAGAGACAGAGACAGCACAAAAGAGAGAGGAGAAACAGAGACAGCACAAAAGAGAGGGGAGAAAGAGAGCAAAAGAGAGGGGGGATAGAGAGCGAGCAAGGGGTGGGAGAGAGAGCGCAAAAGAGAGGGGGACAGAGCACAAAAGAGAGGGGGGGGGGAGAGCACAAAAGAGAGGGGGGAGAGAGAGCGCGAAAGAGAGGGGAGAGAGAGCACAAAAGAGAGGGGGGAGAGAGAGCGCGAAAGAGAGGGGAGAGAGAGCTCAAAAGAGGGGAGAGAGAGCGCAAAAGAGAGGGGGGAGAGAGAGCGCGAAAGAGAGGGGGGAGAGAGCGCGCAAAAGAGAGGGGGGAGAGAGAGCGCGCGAAAGAGAGGGGGGAGAGAGTGCGCGAAAGAGAGGGGGAGAGAGCGCGCGAAAGAGGGGGGAGAGAGCGCGGGAGAGAGAGCGTGCGAAAGAGAGGGGAGAGAGAGCGCGCGAAAGAGAGGGGAGAGAGAGCGCACGAAAGAGAGGAGAGAGAGAGCGTGCGAAAGAGAGGGGGAGAGAGAGCGCGAAAGAGAGGGGAGGGAGAAAGAGCGCGAAAGAGAGGGGAGGGAGAAAGAGCACGAAAGAGAGGGGGAGAGATCGCAAAAGAGAGGGGGGGAGAGAGCGCAAAAGAGGGGGGGGAGAGCGCAAAAGAGGGGGGGGAGAGAGCGCAAAAGAGGGGGGGGAGAGAGAGCGCAAAAGAGAGGGGGAGAGAGCGCGAGAGAGAGAGAGCGCAAAAGAGGGGGGGAGAGAGAGAGAGCGCAAAAGAGAGGAGGAGAGAGAGAGCTCAAAAGAGAGGGGGGAGACAGAGAGCTTAAAAGAGAGGGGGAGAGAAAGAGCAAAAGAGAGGGGGGAGAGAGAGCAAAAGAGAGGGGGAGGGAGAGATCAAGGGGTCTGACCGCTGTACTGCAAAAAATGGCCCGTGTGAACGGGCTTTAGGACTAGTATCTTATAATTTACTATTAAAAAAAATATAAAATATGATGAAAAAATGGAAAAAAACACACTTTTGCTAACTTTGACCGCCAAAATCTGTTAAACATCTACAACCACCAAAAACACTCATGCTAAATAGTTTCTAAATTTTGTCCTGAGTTTAGAAATAAACCAATGTTTACATGTTCTTTTCTTTTTTTGCAAGTTATAGGGCAATAAGTACATGTAGCACTTTGCTATTTCCAAACAATTTAAAAAAAAATTAGCGATAGTTACACTTGAACACTGATATCGGTCAGGAATCCCTGAATAACCCTTCACATGTATATATTTTTTTAAAAGAAGACAACCTAAGGTATTAAACTTGGTGTATTTTGACTCTTTTCATGCAACCATTTTACGACCAATCTATGCTAAATTTAGCAATTTAAGAATACATTTACTGAGAACGTTAAGGGTTATTGCCAAATAACACCCCAATATGTCTTCAGCAACATCTCCTGAGTACATTGATACCACCCATGAATAGGTTTCTCTGGTTTTCAGGGGGCTAAAAGGCCTTATTTTTAGGGGGCGCATTCCAGTTTTCCAACTTGGAATTTTCACATCTGTCATCATGCACCCATGTCCTATTTGGGACATTTCTGAAGCCGGTCATTGTAATTTACCCCCATCAAACCATATATTTTTGAAAAGTAGACACCCTAGGGTATTTGAAATGCTGGTATTTAACACTTTCCATGCACTTATTCAACCACCAGTCTTTGTCAAACTATTGGGTAGTCATTTTTTGTGTTATTTTTCACACACATTGTACTTTAGGCATGGATTTACAGTTCCTGTTAAATGTTACTGACAAAAAAACACCTCAATATGTGTTCAACAACATCTTCTGAGTACAGTGATACCACCCATGAATAGGTTTGTCGGGTTTTCAGGGGGCTAAAAGACCTTATTTTTAGGGGGTGCATTCCAGTTTTCCAACTTGGAATTTTCACATCTGTCATCATGCACCCATGTCCTATTTAGGTCATTTCTGAAGCCGGTCATTGTAATTTACCCCCATCAAACCATATATTTTTGAAAAGTAGACACCCTAGGGTATTTGAAATGCTGGTATTTTAACACTTTCCATGCACTAATTCAACCACCAGTCTTTGTCAAACTATTGGGTAGTCATTTCTTTGTGTTATTTTTCATACACATTGTATTTTAGGCATTGATTTTCAGTTCCTGTTATGTGTTACTGATAAAAAACACCTCAATATGTGTTCAACAACATCTCTTGAGTACAGTGATACCACCCATGAATAGGTTTGTCGGGTTTTCAGGGGGCTAAAATGCCTTATTTTTAGGGGGCGCATTCCATTTTTCCAACTTGGATTTTTCACATCTGTCATCATGCACCCATGTCCTATTTGGGACATTTCTGAAGCCAGCCAATGTAATTTACCGCCATCAAACCATATATTTATATATAGTGATCACTGGCAAGCTAGGGGTTAATTACTAAAAATAAAAATAAATTTAAATTAACTAAATGGCTCTGAAAAGAGCCTTTGGGTGTCACAATAAATCACTAAAAAATAAATGAAGCCCTAAAAAAATTAACCCCTAAAAAAATGCACAGAGCAAAAAAGTAGTGATCACTGGCAAGCTAGGGGTTAATAACTCTGAAAATAGCCTTTGGTCTTTCAATTTTTTAAACTAATATAACTAAATAAATATCTCTCTCTCTCTCTCTCAATACAGATCAAAAACGCAAGTGAGGAGAGGGAGGGAGAACCACACTGATCAGTGTCAATATTTACTATTATATTATATTGACATGATCAGACAAATGGGATATTTTATTATTATAAATTAAATTATAGCGCAAGTTTAGATTGGGTGACCTTAGCCTGCCCCTATGATGAGGCAGGCTAGGGACACCCCCATAAGCCCCATGATGCACTGGGCATCACCATCTTTGAAGCCACATGGGGGAGGGGGGGCTATATGGGGCTATTTTATTAAAAATACATATTTTTTATTAATTTATTTTTTTATGTAATGTTATTTGTTATGTTATGACCCACCAAGGCACTTAGCACACTTGCAGGGCATCAGATGCCTGCCCGATGGCTTCTGAGGCTCTGGCTGACTGCTGGGCTCCACGTGGATTCAAACCGGAAGTGATAATTCCGTGGGAACGATCAAAATGGAGCCCAGCAGTCAGGAACAGTATTGCAGGATGACTCAACATCGAGGCATCACTGCAATACTGTTTGAGCGGCTTCCTGTGCTCAGATTACCCTCTCCCTGCATATTTTATGTTATATGTGTTCCATAGTGTAGCGGTCCCACCCGTTCCCGCCCCTGTGTACGCTCCCGGCGCCCCTGCACCCGATCCCATCCCCCTCTGGCGTATATCCGCCAGCGATGAGCCGCCCACCCATCAACGATCGGCACCATTGCTGGCCGATGCAGAGAGGGCCACAGAGTGGCCCTCTCTGCATCAGTGGGTAAAAAAGGTATTGCAGTAAAGCCTCAATATCGAGGCATCACTGCAATACCTTAAAAGCGTCTGGAAGCGATCACGATCGTTTCCACTGCTTGAAACCCCAGAGGACGTGCCAGGAACATCCTTGGTCGTTAAGGGTATTTTTTTATAGGACGTTCCTGGCACGTCCTTGGTCGCAAAGGAGTTAAATAACTTTTTCTGTAAATAAAGTGAATTTACACAAAATAAAACAAAGCAAATATTACTGTGATACATTTCTCTATGATGATACATGTGATGATGAGTGGAAGCAGCTTTTTCCTGTTTCAGCATGGTCATGGTAAAAATCTTTAAATAAAGTATTATTCCCTACCCGGGGCTAGCTGCTGATTGGTGGATGAACATATATAACTCTAGTCATTGGCTCACCTGTGTTCATCTAGCTCCCATTAGTACATTACTGCTCCTTCAACAAAGGTTACCATGAAAATTAAGCAAATTTGATAGCCAAACAAAAATCCTATTCTGGTTTTCTTTTCCTTCTCTACCACCTCCTACAAATAACACCTACCAATTCTCATAGCTAAACAAAAACTTAGGTTCTGGTAATTGATTGTACTGCCCCAGATTTATCACTAAAATTATTTTCTATATTTATCTAGAGGGCTGCAGATATTAAATATTAGTTTAAAAAAGTAATTATGTGTTTGTCATAAACTTTATATTATATCAATTAAGTTCAAATGATCACCCAAAAATCTTATAGATGATATATACAATTACTTTGTAGGGAGTTTTGTTGAAAAGCGTCTTTTAAGTAGTGAAAATTGTTATTGTGGGTCTGCACAAGGTATGAAAACTCTATGCACAATAACAAAAGGTGGCACTCACTATAAAAACACTAAATGTAGCGTGAAATAAATAACACAATTAGTAAACAGAAGGTCATAAAAAACAGTACATAAAATGCAATAAATAATGTAAATAACTGCAAAAAAACTAAAGAAAAAGTAGAGTGCAAAGTCCAAAGTGATGATCCACCCAGCGATTTGTCGCTCCAGAGAAGGGATCCTGAGTCCCAAAGTTGCTACAACGATAAGAGAAAGAAAAGGAGGCCCTTCATAGGGTAAATAAGTTCAAACAATGTGATTGACCTCAAGGATAGACAAAGGGCAACTCACATTTAGGAGGGCACTACCAGTAGTGCGTGTGACACAAGCTGAGGCACACCGGCACAAGAGTATCAGTCTCGCTGGGGGGACAGGTGTGCCTCAGCTTGTGTCACGCGAATTACTGGTAGTGCCCTCCTAAATGTGAGTTGCCTTTTATCTATCCTTGAGGTCAATCACTTTCTTTGAACTTATTTACCCTGTGAAGCGCCTCCTTTTCTTTCTCTTATCGTCTTTTAAGTAGGAAGAGTTTTAGGAAATTCAAATATAATTAAGGCCAGATTATAAGTGAAACGCAAAATATCGCTTTTGCTACAGCGATATTTAAGCTCCACTTTGTGCAAATGTGCGCTGGTATTACAAGTTAGGTGCATTGCATGGAAGAGGCTTCCATAGGCTCCAATGGGAGCCTCATTCTCATCAGTCAGTCACGGCATGAGAACTTGCACAGCGAAAGGGGTAAGTGACACAGCGATGGGCAGCAAATGTATACACATATTAACACATAAATATATATGAATATGAGCTTATACATACAGGCATATATTTAAATTTGCTGCCCATCACTGCGTGACTTACCCTCTTCACCTCGCTTAGGTTCTATACCATGTATGACGGTATCAGAACGAGGTTCCCATTGGAGCCTATGGAAGCGTGCTCTCGAGCACAAAGCTTCCGTGCAATGCGATTGCGACGTTGCGTTCACATTGCACCTTACTAGTAATACCAGTGCACTACATTTTGGGGGCAATTGGAGGACATTTATAAAATAAAATTTTTGGAACCCTAATTGCTACCGTGAGCTTGCGGTACCAATAACCAGCCACTTGTTAATTTATCATGCGCCCCCGCAAACAGGCAAATATGTCCATTAGCGGGCGCGCGATAAATTAGGTCTCCACTTGTAATCTAGCCCTTAGATGGTTATGTATTTATGTAGGTATCATAATGCTACATAATCTTACATAAATAAAGAAGATCTGATCTCTGCACTGTATAATCCACAATTGTTTTGGTTGGAGAAATATTTTGGACAGCTAAAAATATGCAAGCAGTACTGTTTATACAGATGGTGAACAAAAACTTCCATTCACTGTCTGCTTAAAGGGACCATATAATCAGACAAGGAGCTGCTAAAAGTGTATTGTTTTCAAACGGCCGCAGTAAAACCATTTCAAATGGACTGTGCTCTCTCTTTTTGTCTCCAACTTGCCCCCCCCCCCCCCCCCCGATTGATTTCTGCTGCTATCTTTTGCTTTATAACTTGTACTGCAGTATTAGAATTTTCAGTATCAGGGTAAAATAGATCACTGGGAACTCATTCAAATGGTGAACATTTTACAGTTAAATGTAAAACTTGCTAACTGGTTTAAGAGACTTTTCAATTTACCTCTATTATCAAATTTACTTTATTCTCCTGGTATACTTTGCTGAAATACATACCTAAATAGGCTCATGGGCAGAAATGCTATATTGGGAGCTAGCTGGTGATTGGTGGATACACACATATGCCTCTTGTCATTGGCTCACCGTATGTATTAAGATAGGTCCCAGTAGTGCATTGCCGCTCTAAAACTGACTTTAACTATGTGTTTAACGCCTTTGCAGAGCTAAAAAGCATAGTTATATGCAAGCAGTTGTGCAACAATATAAGGTTCTAGATCATTTTTGCACTTTTATGTCTCTTTAAATAACTGTTCACAGATGGAAAGGGGGACGTATTCCAATAAAGATAGTTAGCTAATACAGGAACACTCAGAGATGGTATAACTGTCCTATACCCTTGGGGAGCAATAAATAACGAATAATTAGAATGTGGTATACAGTGAATTTGTTTATTTATTCTGTTTGTTTGATTTTTCTTATTATAATAACGCTTAACTATTTTGAAACTTAGATCATTAATGATATAAACACGCACTTTTTTAAGATGTCTGGATCAGACAAACATAATGCGTAATAGTCAATGTCAGACTAAGATGCGGACCACACGGGAAAGAAACATTAATACTTTACACAGATATGGAAGTGCTCCATTTACAGTGATGCTACCCAATCAAATGAGTTGCTACTTTATCTGATCAAGTCCTTTTCTTTTGTTTCTCTTTTTGTTAACTACTAAAATATATGTACATCCATTTGTATGAGAAAACAAATAGATGTTATGAAACCTGGCTCTTGTACAAATGTCTTTACTTCATGAAACATAATGTAATGTGATAAGTGTTCAATAAAAATGTATTTCAACTTAAATATCTGTTCACTTCTAGAATGAAATCAAGGGGTTAAATATTGTGTGACATGCTGTCAATAGTGATTTAACCCCTGGATACTATGCAAAATATTTCTCATAGACGCTCCAAAATCTCTGACACCTAGATTTTGAACAAGCTTGTTGGGTCCTGACATAAGGAGGCCTATGAGTTTTTTTTTATCAGAAACGACGATCCTATTAATAATTGTTAAATTAATTAAATTCCTCAAAAGTAACCTGTTCTTCAAACAACAAAATGACCCATTTATCTAATGGCTTTCAAATGCATTTGGCCCAATACCTTGCCAGGGGACAATTTAAAGGCACACTAAATCCAAAACTTTCATTATTCAGATAGAGCAATGGTTTTAAAACCTGTCCTCATGCCTCCCTAAGAGGGCAGATTTTCAGGATTACCTTGGATGAGAACATGTAAAATAACCATGTTTACTAATCTGCTGATTATTTTACCTGTACTCTTTTTTCAGATATCCTCAAAATCTGGTCTTTTAGGGAGGGCTGAGGACAAGTTTTAAAACCAGTGAGATAGAGCATGCAATTGTAGGCAACTTTCCAATTCACTTCAATTATATGCACACTTTCTTAGGCACCAGCTACAGAGTCCCGCGGGTGTCACGTTGGAACAAAAAGAAACTTGTTACCACAATGTAATATATCGTCAGCACAACATATTAAAGCATGTCCACAATTTAACTATTTTGTGCACAAGCGCTAATCATTAAAGGGGCAGTAAACTTACATACTAATGCAGAATTATATAACATTAGCTTACCGGCACATTTATACTTTCAATTATTTCAGATAAAATATATGTAAAACCCTCCTTTTACCAGAACGCTGCTCTTTACTCTACTGAGCGGGTCTGGTTTTTCCACAGCGCATCCGCCAACACTGTCTAGTCACAGTGTGCCCGGTCACACCATTAAAATGAATGTAGCTCGCTCCTGTAGTTTACTGCCCCTTTAAGAGGTGCACACTAAATAAGTGTCCCAAACAATGCAGTTACATCGTGCACACAAATGAACTATTTAGTGCGCATGATCTAAATGTATGAGGGACCTGGTCTTCTCCTCAGTTTCTCTGCGGAGTATGTTGCCTACCTAGTGCAACATGAGCAAGGGACATTGTGTATTATCCTGGGCAGTGCGTAATACAAAGATACTAAAATATCATCACACTGGTTCACCATATACTCAAGGGTTTGTTTTATTCATCCCCAGCCATTTCCTCAACTGTCACTGACATGTTGATATTACGCACTCATGTTGGTCCTAAGAGAGGGAGAGACCGGGACCCTCATTATAAAGTTATATTGTGCACACAAAATAGTTAATTTCAGTGTACAATGTAACTGCATTGGATGGGACACTTATTATGTGCACATGCCTTACTAATTGGTGTGTGTACATGAAATAGTTAAATTGTGGATGCATTTTAATATAGGTATTATATTGTGAGAAAGGTGTTCTAAAGTGTGCAACAATTTTCCACATTTTTTTCCCCCTCGACACTGGCGGGGCTCTGTAACCAGCTCATACAGAGCATGTGCAAGAATTCACGGTATATAAGTATATGCATTTTGTGATTGGTTGATGACTGTCACATGATGCAGGGGGAGGAGAATTTGTCAGAAACATTACACTGTTTTTTTTTATAGGCTTTTGTTGATTATGCAATACAATTAAATGGTCCTTTAACAATACTATTTCAATAGATCAAATATTTATTTTTCAGAAGTTTTTGTTTTTCAGCTTCTACAACTTGGACCCTTGGAAATGATTTTGCCTTTTTTCCAGTAGAATATGTTTATGGTTTAAATTCTTGCGCATGCTTAATTCAAATGTTAATAAACCAGATCCCTTTTTATCAAATTAAAACCTAAATTAATGTTCAAAAAACACTTTTAAACTATGAAACAGAAATTAAATATGATTATTTAAATGTCTTTTTATTGCGACAAAGTTTTGGGAGGTTTAAACATGCTAGTTATACAATGAATGATATTATAGGAACTGAAGCTAATCATTTTTAATGAAAAAAATCCTTCAAACAATACCGTTATCATTTATTATCAATATGGAATTAGTCATCTGTCATTTTGTACTGTGTATCTTTTACTTTTGAATGAAACTCTGTTTTTCATTTGTTTTTGTGGGTTTACTATTGGAAGCCAAATAATACTTAAAATTCAGAAATATTGCAACACATCTTGTGCGGTTTTGTGGCTTTACAAAATGATAGGAATCGGAAAAATATGTGGTCATCTCTAAATTAATATGTTGTTTATGCCAATAGTTTCTTTATTAAGGTTTTATTATTGTGTTAAAATGTATTAATGACACATGTCCTAATACATAAAATAAAAGTGTTACATTGTTCTCCTCAGGACCTTTTATATAGGCACACCAGCCAGCATATTTTACTAACTACCCGGCTAAAATTTAAGCCAATACTAAGCTAAAATTAACTATTCCCTTTTTCAATGTTTTTGCTCAAATTATCATTGAACCAATTTATGTTAAATTATGCACTTGATTTGGCTAGCTTAAAGGGACATTTTACTCAGAAATGTTTTCCCCTTTAATTTGTTCCCAATGCTCCACTTTACCTGCTGGAGTGTATTAAATTGTTAAATCCGGCTTGGCGCCCATGGGAGTCGGATTTACCGCACGGCTATTGGCTAAGAGGTGCTGTAGCAGCTAAGAACAGCGATCGGTTGAAACAAATAAAGGAGCTTTCTACATGAAGTATCTTATACTTCATGAATTAAAGTCCCCTTTATTTGTTTCAATAGTCAATCCTACAACGCTAGGATTGACTTTCACTTTAATATACTTTTTACCTCTGTGATTACCTTGTATCTAAGCATCTTCTGACAGCCCCCTGATCACACGACTTTGTATTTATTATCTATTGAGTTGCATTTAGTACTGTGTTGTGCGAACTCTTAAATAACTCTCCGGGCGTGAAGACCTTGTTATCTATATGGCCCACTTGAACTATCAGTCTCCTGTTGGGAAAAGCAGATTAAAAGCATGTGATTAAGAGGCTGTAAACAGAGCCTTTGAAACAGGCAGACAATTAGAGGTTTAAATGTTATAAAGTATATTAATCTAACGATGTTGGTTGTGCAAAGCTGGGGGAATGGGTAGTTAAGGCATTATCTATCTTTTTAAACAATAACAATTTTTGTGTAGACTGTCCCTTTAATACTTTAAAACTTTGTGGGTCCACTACTGGCTTTCTATGCAAATATAAGTAATTAGATTATTGCCTTGTGTAATGACTGAAATCAGTAAGGCAGGAGATGGTTTGCAGGAGCACACAGGTAAAGCAGGAGAGTAGTACATAGGTAAAACAGAGGTATGCAACAGGAAAACTGTGAAAAGCTGTGCATGACAACTGTAAGGGAAAACAATCTCTTTAACCAGAATACACTTCCAAGGGTTCTTAGCCAAATAATCAATCCTCTGGTAGAAGTACAGGTAAAGGTCCGACAGGCAACATAAGCCAGGTACTTTGCCTAGGACAAACCAGGATATATATGGGACCTTAAATGTAATGATCAAATGATAAGATTATTACATTTGGGGAAAGCTATAGTATTGTCTAATGTTTTATTAGAACATAGGTAAGGACTGCAGCTAAGCTTGACAAATCCAAGGTACTAGGGGGCCTCCAAAATGTTTTGTTTTCTGTATGAATTTTTAGATTAATTTACATATATAAAAGCATTCCCTTGTTTCTAGAAAATTATATGGGTGGCCACTGAATTCTAGAAGGCTAAGAAGTTTAAAATGTGTTGACTCCTGGTTTAAAGAGACATTAAACACCTCTTTCTTATATGTAATTTTTTTTTTAGTTTTTCCCACACTCCCTACACAAGCCAACAATCTAATTCTGTAACCCAGGTTTTCAAATTACTGCAAAACAAATAGCTGGTCTAGGCAATTTGCAGCATTTTGAAAACCTAAGTTAGAGAATCAGCCTTTTAGTCTCTCTAGGGAGTGTGGGGCAAGCACAGTTTTACACAAAGGCAAAAAAAGACAAAGGAATAAAAAAAATTATAAAGCCGCTCAATAAACCCAATCTGCCAATCTGCTGCAATATTATACATAGCAAAGAATAAGGATATAAGGTCAATCACAATTCTTTAGAAACCCTTATAAAATTACTTTTAACAGAATAACACCATTATAAATCTATGAAAAACATTTTTTGTGATCAAACCCATATATTTCTATCTACATATGTAAAAGTCTGTGCATGTTTTGCAATCCTGGAGTGCAAAATAAAAGCATGGTTTTTCATGCAGATCGCTAAGAGTATAGCAGTTTAAGTGACATCCCAAAAACACCCTCAGAATTATTTCTAATTTTCTGTTTGCAAGATTCTTATTTTGTTGCACAGCTGTGTAAAGATCAATAATGAAGAATGTTCTAATACAACCTTTTTCCTGACAAAAGTAATTTGAAATGTACAGCCAAGTCTATTTCCCTAAACCTCTCCTGTGTGTGGTTTTAAATGCTATTTCTCTTAATAAATATTATTAAAGCAAAATACAGTATATCACTTTCTTCAGCACAGCTTGTGCATTCTAATAATATAATTTCTGGTTCAATTGCATGTTGTGTGATATATATATTGTGTCAGTAGTGATATGTATGGTGTCAGGATTTTTTTTTTTTTTTATACTAATTTTCAGAATTTCCCATGCATTTCTAAAATAATAAACTATTTATGAAAATTACTATATTATGTTGCCCTATTTCTACTTGGTAAAAAGACAAGATTACAAGGTTTGTTGTAATTAGAATTCCACAAATAACTGGTCTGATAATAAAAAAGCTATTTATGACTGGTAACAATAAATAGTACATTTAAAAAAAATAACATTTACGTTTTTAATCAGAATTTTAAATACTTATAAATTCCATTCAAAACACATTTACTAGTACAAAGAAACATTGACAAGAATGGACTACTTAGCATTAAAAATTATTTAATTATAAATTCAGATAATGCAATTAAAGGCACTAATAATTTAAAACATTTTTATAGATACACTATTGCAAAATACCTATAAAACTATTACAATCATAAAGACCCTATGGATAGTGTGAGTATAGCAGAGTTCAACAAATAATAGGAGACTTAGAATCTAAAAAAGTACCCTGTTGCCAGATAAAGCGCCCTTTTGACCCTCACATTCTAGCCATAGTGGGGTAGGGCGACTCACAGCTGGGCCTGTCCTTAGCGAGCAGACGCACGACTGCTTGTCATTTCCGCCTGTGTCTTTATATTGCCACAGCACTTCCTTAGTAACAAACTTTTATTCCAGATAGACAAGCTTTTTACTATTTCTATTATATTGGATTGGGGACGTTTGACAGAGTCCCTGTCTTCATCGGCATTGGCACTCTGAACTGTTGCTGTTTATACTGGTTGTGATATAGTGCCTTTATATTGCAGCCATGTGGTTGAATTACTGCTTTGTGCTTGTTTCAATGTTTAAATCAATATACGATTGTGGGGCGGAGCCAACTGCCAAACTGGTCGGATGTGTCTCGGTGCAGCTCCCAGTTCCAGGATCCTAAATTAGTGGTCTTTTCACATACTACAACAACTTTTTGATCAACGTCTATGTGGATGGACCCAAGAACTATCATATTGCTGTTATGAGCTTTTAAGGAGCCGGAGAGATTGCACTGACTCACCATTACTGTCCTACTCTATAGTGACAATGTGAATTGGGTGACCATAAACTTGAACCAACGCTTTGCACTTGAGGGACTACAGGGACAAGTGTAGCTGGAAATATTCTGGTAAGACTCTGGAGGTAACAACACGTCGAAGAGCATAACTGCCCCACTAACTTCACAGGGAGGGAGCCGCCATTTTTAGGATAACACATTTTACTTGCAGATCTGCAGTCAACTATTTAGCTTAAGGGAAGCTAAAAATATATTCCTCCTTAACATTTCCTATCAGGCTCTAAACATGGAGATTTCTTCCTATTTCCTAGAGGAGCTAAGATGCCTGCTTGAAAGCCATCACGCTGCCTTAGCAGACAAGCTGTACGCAACGCCTAACAGAAGTGGCACTTGTTACTCCCAGCAACCCAATTTAACTGAACCTATTTTGATCGAAAGGGATGGGGGTGGTGTTCTGGGGCCCCCGGCGCTCGTCCCCTTCCTTTAGCATATCTACAGAAGATCGGGATTTTAGTGCAGCAGAGAAGTTAGCACATCATGTTGAAGTGACAGCTAGAAGGGCAGATAATGCTATCAAAAGCCTAAAAACTATGCCTCCAGCTAGTGCAATCGCATCTGAAGCGCTCAGAGCAGCCATGCTGCACGTACAGGAGCATGCTGATTACAATCTACAAGTGATTCGTACCCAGAAATATGAGCATAGCTGTGGAAACCTAAAGCTGCACATTGCACACCCTCTACAACAGCAACAAATCCACATGTTCTCTTCCACGCCTCAGAGCATACCTTGCTAGCTCCATTACAAGTACATGTAACTTTCTACGCAATCTCCCCCCTTTTGAGAGGATGGGACCCCGGTGGTATCCTGGACTACCTAAGAACTGACATCCAGCCTACGCCACGGGAACTATTATACATCACTTTAGTAGACCCATACTTGTTTATGGAACTATGCCATTACTGCCCCAGCAAAGTTGGAGTGGGCTAAGTTTTGCAGGACACGTTACTGAAGTGTCTATGGCTATCTGTTCACACTTCTTTATAATACTGCCCATGCAGCTTTTCATTTACAGCTCTCCTAGATAGCTATGCAAATAAGATCATACTCTGACTTGGGTTAATGTGCTTTGAGATGGTAGCTACAATATAAAATGGGTACTGGCTGGTCTATATATTTGTGGAGCATTTTTTATACCACATCATATTGCCCTTTCCTCCTAGTGTATTTTATACTCCAGAAAGCTCACTCCCGATACCTTGTTTCCCATTTAACATTGATTTTTGCAGTGTATTGTTTGCTCACTTGTTTACAGTTGAATATTCTAAATGTATCGTTTCCAACATATACACCCCCTGAAGGTAGAGCTGTTTAATTTTAGTGTTATCTGAGTTACTAATTATTTAGACTGGCCTCAGTCTATTCATATATTTTGTAACCCTTAATCTACTAGAGATTAGTGTATTACATGCGTGTCTAGGTCTATTACTCTCTAGGAAAACCATCTCACATATAGATCTACGCAATTAGCATTATTCTTCTGTATAGTCTTTTGTATACTATATTTACTAGATGTCTTCAAATGACTATATACTTCGGAATATCCCACCACTTTTACATTTTAAAAGCTTCCAATGTCTCTATATACCTCTGTTGAAAGCATGTTGCAAAAGTTTTAGTTTAATTCCATTGTTACGCCTCTAGGCAAGTACTAATAATTAGAAAGGTGCCAGTCCAAATCTATACTTTAAAGCTCCGAGACAAGTTACTGTGCATACACAAAACTGGCTTTCAACCACTGCTCTCATTGCAGCCATCGCATATACAGATGCCAATATATGGCACATACTTGATATATTCTGCTTAGTATACTCAAGCTCCCACCTCCCCCCCCCCCCCATAATAATAAACCTCCCAATTCTGGAGGGTTAACTATGCGGTCCATCTTGCCTATACCGCACCCTAATTATTACACCAAACCTACATATCTCACCATATTATTTAAACATAGGAATGACACCTTTATTGTTGATATCATTTCAAACATTAATTGTTAACCTATTTCAAGTTTATAGGTCCACTCAAATTGCCCACTTTCCTCTCCTAGAGTTTGCTACAAGTTTCACGAGGTAGAAGAGTTGCTTCCAGTGTCAAATGAGGAAACACATTGTGTTCAGATTAGGTAAAAATGAAAAAGAGGTTCCAGTCTTCTGCATAGCATTACCTATAATGTGAATTTTTTTTATCTATATGGAAGCAGTCAAATTGAAATGTATCATTTATGTTTATCTTATGATATGTTATTTCTCACAAGTTGTATTATTTTCGCACAACCTCAATAAAAATCTATTTAAAAAAAAAACAAATCAATATACGATTGTAACAATGATGTACATTGTTTCCAACACTGCTGCTATACAGTGTTCAAAACACATGGACGCTCATGAACCTACATAGATATGTTCTCAAGGAAAATAGATGTTTTATTTATTTATTTGTACACTTTAATTAAATCATGAAATTTTAATGTTTACCTCCATATACCTTTAATATTCATATATTTATAACTACCTCCCAGCTAAGACCTCATTACATTTTATAAGGCTTTGATTTAGTTTTTGCAGCCAATAGGATTTGAGCAGCTCTCATCCTATTGCCTGTTCCAATAAGCCAATAGGATGAGAGCTCAATCCTATTGGCTGATTGGAACAGCCAATAGGATTAGAGCTGCTCAAATCCTATTGGCTGATTAGTACAGCAAATAGGATTTTAGTGGCTCTAATCCTATTGGCTGATTGGAACCTTTCAGCCAATAGGAATGCAAGGGACGCCATCTTGGATGACGTCACATGCATTCAAGATCCAGTTTACGGCAGAGACCGTATTGAAGAGGAGATCCTCGTCGGATATTTATAGGATGGACCCGTTCCTCGCCGGATGGATGAAGATAGAAGAGGCCGCATAGATGAAGACTTCGCCGGTTGAATGAAGATGGAAGAGGCCGCCTGGATGAAGACTTCTTGCCGGCTGGATGGATCAAGCGGAACTTCAGAAACTGTAAGGGCCATTGGTAGTTTATTGTAGGCTAGGGTTTTGTTTTATTTGGGGGGGGGCTTTTTATTTTGATAGGGCTATTAGATTAGGTGTAATTCTTTTTTATTTTTGATACTGTGGTTTTTTTTTTTTTAACTTAGTGTTTATTTTTTTGTAATTTAGTCATTTTTAATTGTAGATTTAAATAATTTGAGTAGGGTTAGGTTTTTTAATAAGTAATATAGTTAATTTAATTGGTAGTTTAATGTAATTTTAGTATAATAGTTAGGGTAGGTTAATTAATAATTTTAATAACTTTATTTAGGTTGCGGCGGGGTCAGGGAGCGGCGGAATAGGGGTTAATAACATTATGTAGGTGGAAGCGATGTCGGGGCAGCAGCTTAGGGGTGTTTGGACTCGGGGCTTATGTTAGGGTGTTAGGTGTAAATGTTACTGGTTTTCTACCATAGAAATAAATGGGATATCTGGCAGCATCGACATAAGCTTTCGCTGCTTTCAGACTCCTATTGATTCCTATGGCATCCGCGGCCTCCAGGGTGGAGGATTGAAAACCAGGTACGCTGGGCCGGAATATCCGCAAGCATACTGGTTAACTATTTGATAACTTTGAAAAAGTGTCAAATAGTGCTGAATGTGTATTCGGAACATCTGTAATGACGTAAGCATCGATCTGTGTCGGATTGAGACAGGCGGATCGTAGGTTACGTCACAGATTTCAACTTTTGCCGGTCTGTAGGCTTTAATAACTAGGTCGAAATCAAGCTCGCCACAATTACGTTGCTGTTGATAGCTTGATAAATATCCCCCTAAATATATATATATATATATATATATATATATATATATATATATATATACAGTATATATATATATATATATATATATATATATATACAGTATATATAAATATATAGCTCTGTTTATTATTCTCTCTACACATTCTGCCTGCTAGAGCTTCTTCATTAGATCTTCTGTGATCCGACCTTTTTACTATATTCCACTTTTTCATGACATTGGCTTCCTATCTGAGTTTTTCTGTGTCAGTGCCAAAACGCGCCCTAGACTATCCGTATCCATTAAGAGTCAACATCTTTGGATGTTGATTTGACTACAGGGCTGACATATAAGTAATCTGTCTGTGCTAACCTTTGAATGTCTTTTGAACAGATCCATCTCCTGAGAAGTAGCAGCAACATTAACTTTTTGAGTGACATGGAAATCAATGATTCTAAAGGCATGACCTTTAATATTAAACATTTTATTTTTGCTTATCACTCATATTAGTGTGTGTGTTTGTTTTTGTATGTGTACATGTGTTAGTGTGTGTTTTTGTATGTGTACATGTGTTAGTGTGTGTTTTTGTATGTGTACATGTGTTAGTGTGTGTTTTCGTATGTGGCGGGGTAGGAGGTTGCAACTACACTACCATGTTTACCACATTCCCTTGGTGAACCTCCTTGCATATAATTTATGAACTTATGCAACAAACCCAAGAGTAAGAGCATACTCTACAGTATATGTATTAGATTGCCAAAAAATTATGTTAACAACAGAGATTTAGCTCCATTTATTACTAATGACATTCTATATGACATCATTAGTTGCATAAATGTGATCAATTCTGACATCAGATGACATCATCTAAAACATTATCACTGACATCACACATTACATTATCAGTTACATAATGGATGGAAGCACACATCATCTCTTTCAAAATGCCTCTTAACACTCAACACATATCTATATAATCATTAAAATGTTCTATTGTAAATGTATCTTTAAACTTAAAAAAATCAACAAAATAACAAAATATGATATCCTTTCAGACCCATTATAGACATATGAAACTTATATAAGATTATCTATCTTGCAACAAAATTGTTTTTTTTTTCCTTCCCATAATGTCACATGTCAAAATTATTATTATAATAATGTATATACACACACACACACCATACACACACAAACCATAAAAAAAAAAAAAAAACACTGGAAGAACTAATAATATAATACACACCCATTAAAAAAAAAAAAAAATGATGTTATATATGACAAAGGCTGAAGCTTTTCCCAAATGATTTAAAGGGATATTCACAGTATTCTGAAAAAGGCTTGGTAAGGGTCCACAACCCCATTATTCCAATAATGTTCATATCCAATTAACTTATTTGGTAAAGTTTTAGCTTCTGTGATCTCTACACACACATTATATACACACACACACACCATATACACACCCCCTACACACACCCCTACACACACACACCATACACACACACACACACACACACCATACAAACACCATATATATATACACACACCATACACACACATAACATATACACACACATAACATATATACACACACACACACACATTTACACACACACCATACACACACACACAACATATACACAACATATACACTCACACACAACATATTCACACACACAACATATACACACACACAACATACACACACACAACAGCGCTGCGGAACCTGTTGGCGCTGATAATAATATAATAATAATAATAATAATAATAATAACATATACACACACACAACATATACACACATACAACATATACATACACACACACACAACATATACATACACACACACAACATATACATACACACAACACATACACACACAACATATACACACACAACATATACACACACACACAACATACGCACACACACAACATACGCACACACCATACACACACACACCATATATACACACCTGCACACCATACACACACACACAACATACACACACACACCATACACACACAGCATACACACACCATATATATACACACATAACATATACACACACATAACATATATACACACACACACACAACATTTACATACACACCATATACACAACATATACACACACACCATATACACAACACACACAACATATATACAAACACACAGACACCATATACACACACACACACACCATATACACACACACAACACATACACACACACACAACATACACACACACCATATACACACACACCATATACACACACACACCATATACACACACCATATACATTTACACACACACAACATTTACACACACACAGCATATATACACACACCATACATACACACACACCATACACACACACACAACATATACACACACACACACAACATATACACACACAACATACACACCATATACACACACAACATACACACACAACATATACACAAACACACACACAACATATACACACACATGCTTAATAAAGAAAAAAAAGTCTTAGTATTTTGGTTGGTTCCTACACTCCTAGAGTAAATTTGTTAAGCCCTGACTTACTTTTTCTGCAATGTGATTTTACCCTTTACAGCACTGGAGTTCAGGAAGTAGAAGTAAATTGAAAAGAGAGAAATGTAGCAAATATTTACATTGAGTGTAAACAGTGACACCTGCAGGCAGAAATTAAAAGTGCAGGCAAAAAATCTTTTTAACTGCCACTGTCATTCTTTCTGCAGACACCCTTCAGTTTCTGCTATAAGAACGCAGATTGCCTGGTTTCTGCCTTGGGGCACGCACTAAAAGCACCACCCCAGTTGTGGCAAACAAACAGAGAGAGAGGAGAGCCAAAAACTCTATTGAAACACTAGCTGAAATACACTCCGAGGGGATCCATACTACTAAACACAACCTTCAGGAGAACCAAACATTGAATGATAGCATTATTGAAGCTCTGAACCCCAAATTTGATTTACTCAAATCTGAAATCAAACAAGATATATCCTTCTTATCTAAAGAAGTTAGGCAGTTTGCCAACAGATTACAGGAAGCTGAACAGAGAATCTCTGACCTTGAGGATATAGCAAGTTCTCATGAAAATAAAATAGAGGATAATCATACTACTATTATTAAATTACAAAATAAAATTGAGGAACTTGAGAATAGATCGAGAAGAAACAACTTAAGGATTATAGGGGTCCCAGAGAACATAGTCCATGAAGATCTGACTAAATGTATTATTCACTCACTTGTACAGTTGTTGAATATTCCCCTCACTCCGGCACCAATTATTATTGAGAGAGTACACAGACTGGGGGAATAATGTAACAATCCAAAAGGCCCCACTAAACCCAGACCAATCTTAGCCACATTTTTGAATTTCAAAGATAAAGAAATGTTTTTATAGTATTTTCGTAAAAATCAACCAGTCCTCTTCAATGAAAATGATTGGGAAAATGATTAAATTAGGACTCAGAGCAACATTTTGTACCCAGCAAAGTTAAGAGTTGAGATAGAGGGACAAAATCTCTTTTTGATTCAGCAATAGAGGCAGAGAAACTGCTGACCAGCAAACATCTTGTAGAAGGATGAATGGTTCTCTCCCTGTCTTGTTTTTGAAATGTATAACAAGTACCTATTTCATTATGGGGTTTTTTTTCTCTTTCTCGTCTTCCTCTTCCCCATCTCTCTCCACATTTATATGAGCAATGACTAAAGTAGGCAACATCACCCTCTCATCACCTCCCCAATCAAACGTAAAATAATAATTTCACATCTTCAAAAGCTAAAAAGAGTCATTGGATAAACCACTAATCTATTGGGAAGCAGCTAAAGCTGTTCTTAGGAGGGAAATTTACGCAGTTAGTCTAAAAAAAAGAATAGAACTAGAGAAAGAGAAGTTACGGAAGCAAAATCGAAAGAAAACCTCCATAATTGACTTAACTAAAGACAAAGATGAGGAATATAAAACTTTAGAAGAAATACCGGAACTTTTTCATAACTATTACTCAAATCTATATGCTCTTAAAGCATCAGATAAGCTGAATAGTGAGGAATTCTGGAAAGGCATCTCAATACCAACCCTGAATGATCAGGCTGTAGTTAGAATCAACGCTAATAATAAAACCTAACCTAAGTTACAATTACACCTAACACTACACTATAACTAAATTGTTTCCCTAAATTAAATACAATTAAATACAATTAAATAAAATTATCCCACTAAATTACAGAAAATAATAAACAAATTACAAGATTTTTAAACTAATTACACCTAATCTAATCCCCCTAACAAAATAAAAAAGCCCCCCCAAAATAAAAAAGCCCTACCCTACACTAAATTACAAATAGCCCTTAAAAGGGCCTTTTGCGGGGCATTGCCCCAAAGTAATCAGCTCTTTCACCTGTAAAAAAAATTTCAAATCCCCCCCAACTTAAAAACCCACCACCCACACAACCAACCCTACTCTAAAACCCAATCAATACCCCCTTAAAAAACCTAACACTAACCCCTTGAAGATCACCTTACCGGGAGAAGTCTTCATCCAACCGGGCCGAAGTCCTCAACGAAGCCGGGAGAAGTCTTCATCCAAGCCGGGCGAAGTGGTCCTCCAGACGGGCAGAAGTCTTCATCCAGATGGCATCTTCTATCTTCATCCATCCGGCGCGGAGCGAGTCCATCTTCAAGACATCCGACGCGGAGCATCCTCTTCATCCGACAGCTAAGACTGAATGAAGGTTCCTTTAAATGATGTTATCCAAGATGGCGTCCCTTCAATTCTGATTGGCTGATAGAATTCCTATTGGCTGATGCAATCAGCCAATAGGATTGAGCTGGCATTATATTGGCTGTTCCAATCAGCCAATAGAATGCAAGCTCAATCCTATTGGCTGATTGCATCAGCCAATAGGATTTTTTCTACCTCAATTCCGATTGGCTGATAGAATTCTACAACGGGAACCTGTGGATGACAGATGGAAGAGGCGCCTCATGGGACAAGTATCGTTTTAGGCAACAGAGGGATACACATTAGCAGCGGACCCCCCACACAGAGTGTTACTCACAAGAGCGGCGGTACAAACGTGTACCCAGACAAGCAGGACGGAACCAAAAGTCGCCCGTCAGACAGGCGTAAGCTCGGTACGCTAGGCAAACGTCACTCAGCAAGCAGCGTCAGAGTAGACCCAGCAGGGGAACCAATGGAGTCGAAGGAAACTCGACACAGCGGACCTCCAAAGGGGATCAGGAACGTAACCAAATTGCTCCAGCGGCAATAATAATAGAAAACAGGCAGGTGTGATGTACTCAAGGATACATTTATTGAGTACAAACAGATAAAAACAAGCGTACAGCAACGCGTTTCTCAACAAATAGTCGTTTCATCAGGCTGATACTAATACATGGAAATACCTGCTCTATTTATAACACACCTGTGTCAATCACAGAGCTCCTGCTACCGACACACCTCCAGGTGGGGATAACTAATGATAGGATGTGAATCGAGTGGGAGGTGTCTCAGGAGCCGGAGCTAAGGATGGACTACAAACAACAAATAACATACACAAATATTTCAAACATTCTGAATTATATGTTCGTAATTGATCTGTCCTTACAGAAAATATACACATTCAAATCATACATGTAATAAATATTACTGTAACAGCATACAACATGTTGAGAATTAAAACGCTCACAAATTAAGATCATAGTTTAATAAAATATAATAATAATAATGTATCATAATAACCCAGTATCATTAAAAGATTCAGAACAGATATAAAAATAATAATAATGGTCCAGTATAATAAAAAGGGGCTGAATAATGATTTAAAAGATTATTAAATAGAGAATGAGAGAAGTGTTTATAAAGGGGGGTAATAGGTATTTTAGATTAAGACAAAGAGAAACGTATTGGATCCATGTTTTGAAATGTATGCATCCTGATGGGTTAAATTTGTGTATTGACCTAGCAGCCTTCCACTAATTAGGGCCATGCACTAGAGCTGTATCCAGTCATTCAATCCATATCTTTTATTCTTTATTTTTATCTTTATATTTACATCTGAGCATTTAGTATAGTCAATGACTAAGATTAATACTGTTTGATTTATTTTTTTCTGGTGCTTTTAGTCATTATTAGTATAACTTCCATCAATTAGGGCCATCCATTAGAGTTGTTTCCAGTCACTCAACCCATATCTTTTATTTTCCAATTTTATAATTACATTTGAGCACCTAGTATAGTCAGCGACTAAGATTAATATTGTAATTTATTATTTATCTGGAGTTTTTAGTAATTAGTAGTAGGACTTTATAGGACCCCCTTATATTTATAGGACTTTGAAATGGTCTTTTTCGCTGGTCCTTTTAGTCTTACCCCCTTATTATCCAAGGATTGCCCCCCCCCCCTTTATAAACACTTCTCTCATTCTCTATTTAATAATCTTTTAAATCATTATTCAGCCCCTTTTTATTATACTGGACCATTATTATTATTTTTATATCTGTTCTGAATCTTTTAATGATACTGGGTTATTATGATACATTATTATTATTATATTTTATTAAACTATGATCTTAATTTGTGAGCGTTTTAATTCTCCACATGTTGTATGCTGTTACAGTAATATTTATTACATGTATGATTTGAATGTGTATATTTTCTGTAAGGACAGATCAATTACGAACATATAATTCAGAATGTTTGAAATATTTGTGTATGTTATTTGTTGTTTGTAGTCCATCCTTAGCTCCGGCTCCTGAGACACCTCCCACTCGATTCACATCCTATCATTAGTTATCCCCATCTGGAGGTGTGTCGGTAGCAGGAGCTCTGTGATTGACACAGGTGTGTTATAAATAGAGCAGGTATTTCCATGTATTAGTATCAGCCTGATGAAACGACTATTTGTTGAGAAACGCGTTGCTGTACGCTTGTTTTTATCTGTTTGTACTCAATAAATGTATCCTTGAGTACATCACACCTGCCTGTTTTCTATTATTATTGCCGCTGGAGCAATTTGGTTACGTTCCTGATCCCCTTTGGAGGTCCGCTGTGTCGAGTTTCCTTCGACTCCATTGGTTCCCCTGCTGGGTCTACTCTGACGCTGCTTGCTGAGTGACGTTTGCCTAGCGTACCGAGCTTACGCCTGTCTGACGGGCGACTTTTGGTTCCGTCCTGCTTGTCTGGGTACACGTTTGTACCGCCACTCTTGTGAGTAACACTCTGTGTGGGGGGTCCGCTGCTAATGTGTATCCCTCTGTTGCCTAAAACGATACTTGTCCCATGAGGCGCCTCTTCCATCTGTCATCCACAGGTTTCCGTTGTCCACTTACCATTTCTAAGAGAGCTGCCTGGATTGCTGGTTGCCGAATCCGCCATCTGCCACATGCTGTGATCATTTGCGCACTTCTATAGAGACTCTGTGTGCTATCTTGGTTCTCTTTAATCTGATAGAATTCTATCAGCCAATCGAAATTGAAGGGATGCCATCTTGGATGACGTCATTTAAAGGAACCTTCATTCAGTCTTAGCCGTTGGATGAAGAGGATGCTGCGCGTCGGATATCTTGAAGATGGACCCGCTCCGCGCTGGATGGATGAAGATAGAAGATGCCATCTGGATGAAGACTTCTGCCCATCTGGAGGACCACTTCACCCGGCTTGGATGAAGATGTCTCCCGGCTTCGTTGAGGACTTCGGCCCGGTTGGATGAAGACTTCTCCCGGTAAGGTGATCTTCAAGGGGTTAGTGTTAGGTTTTTTTAAGGGGGTATTGGGTGGGTTTTAGAGTAGGGTTGGTTGTGTGGGTGGTGGGTTTTAATGTTGGGGAGGGATTTGTAATTTTTTTTACAGTTAAAAGAGCTGATTACTTTGGGGCAATGCCCCGCAAAAGGCCCTTTTAAAGGCTATTTGTAATTTAGGGTAGGGCTTTTTATATTTTGGGAGGGCTTTTTTATTTTGTTAGGGGGATTAGATTAGGTGTAATTAATTTAAAAATCTTGTAATTTGTTTATTATTTTATGTAATTTAGTGGGGGGTTTTGTACTTTAGATAATTTTATTTAATTGTATTTAATTTAGGGAATTAATTTAATTATAGTGTAGTGTTAGGTGTAATTGTAACTTAGGTTTTATTTTACAGGTAACTTTGTATTTATTTTAGCTAGGTAGTTATTAAATAGTTAATAACTATTTAGTAACTATTCTACCTAGTTAAAATAAATACAAACTTGCCTGTAAAATAAAAATAAACCCTAAGCTAGCTACAATGTAACTATTAGTTATATTGTAGCTAGCTTAGGGTTTATTTTACAGGTAAGTATTTAGTTTTAAATAGGAATTATTTAGTTAATGATAGGAATATTTATTTAGATTTCTTTTAATTATATTTAAGTTAGGGGGTGTTAGGGTTAGGGTTAGACTTAGATTTAGGGGGTTAATAACTTTAGTATAGTGGCGACGACGTTGGGGGTGGCAGATTAGGGGTTAATAAATGTAGGTAGGTGTCGGTGTTGGCTATGTTAGGGATGGCAGATTAGGGGTTAATAATATTCAACTAATGTTTGCAAGGCGGGAATGCGGCGGTTTAGGGGTTAATATGTTTATTATAGTGGCGGTGATATCCGGTTTGGCAGATTAGGGGTTAAAAATTTTAGTGTTGTACCATAAAACGCTTAACTACTGACTTTAAAATGTGGTACCAGTCTTGACAGGAGAGGGTCTACCACTAACTTTTTGGCAGACTCGTAATACCGGCGCTATGCAAGTCCCATTGAAAAAAGAGGATACACAATTTACGTAAGTGTATTTGCGGTATTTCCAAGTCTGGCCAAAAAAGTGAGCGGTACACCTGTACCTGCAAGACTTGTAATACCAGCGTTAAAAAGCATCGTTAGGACCTCTTAACGCTGCTTTTTAAACCTAACGCACAACTCTTAATCTAGCCGAATGGAAGGTAAGAATTCAGCGCACTCTGATGTTGCATTTATTGCGATAGATGCCGAAAAGGCTTTTGATTCTGTACATTACGATCACTTATTAACTACACTCTCTCGCTTCGGTTTTAAGGAAAATTTTGTAAAATTGATTGAAAACTTGTATCATAGTTCCTCCTTGTTAACGGCTCAGAATCATCTACTATAACTTTAGAAAGGGGCACACGTCAGGGGTGCCCCCTTTCTCCGCTTCTATTTGACATAGCGATAGAGCCATTAGTGATGAAAATTAGAAGAGAGATTGAAGGTATCAAGTTAGGGAATATGGAATTAAAAACAGCACTTTATGCTGACAGCGCTTTAGTATACATCTCTAACACATTAGTTAATATTCCTAAATTATTAAACTTGAGTTACAAATTTGTAACATTTTCAGGATACAGAATCAACACTGCAAAATCAGAACTAATGTGGCTTAAAGAACAAAATAATCCTGCCCTACATCTACCTTTCAGGATAGTTACTAATTCTTTTAAGTACCTTGGCATAAATATTTCTTTGCAACCCCAGAACTGGTATAATCTTAATATTCCACCTGTTCTTAAAAAGATCAAAGAACACATGAAGAACTGGCAAAAGCTCCCCATTTCAATCTCAGGCCGAATTGCCTTATTTAAAATTATCCTCTTACCGAAAATATTGTATACTTTACAGAATCTTCAGGTGCTACTTAAGAGTAAAGATATAAAAGGCCTTAATACAGCACTTAGAGTTTTCATCTGGCAAATAAAGAGGCCAAGAATCTCGATAAATAAATTGTATCTCCCAAGAGCATATATAAGCAAATATAACCTTGTCTTCCTAGGCAGAATTACGATTGACTGGATATCGAATGCAGATTATTTTACGAACAATAGTTTAGAGTCAAGTATATTATATCCCTTTCTGCCCACAGCTCTTACACATTGCCCCCCCCCCTCCAGGAGTATAAGCGCCCAGGTCAAACAAATTAAGTCTATTTACTTTGTCATACAGGCCTGGAAAAAAATTGGAAAACTGCATTGTATTAACCCAGAAATACCTAAATATCAGACAGTTTTAGGTAACCCTGAGTTTCAAAATGGTACACAGGACTTTTTATTTCATAACTGGCAGAAAAAGGGCCTGACCTTCTTACATCAATTTATAGACCAAGATTTGCATAATACTTGGAGCATTGTGACTTCTACGCTTATTTACAAATAAGGCATTATGTATCTAATAAGGCTATGGCCTTTTCCTGGAGATGGACATGGGGGAAGTTAGACGGATGGCCAATCTTGGCCAAGAATGGCATATTCTCAATTTCCACCTGGTACAATCTTTTGGTTTCACAAAAAGGGGATGCGAACTTATTAGACATAGCTACTAAATGGGGAAACCTAATCTCAGGAATTAATATCTCGGGTGATTCTATAAAACACTCTATAAATAAAATATTGCAGATTACGCTATCGGCAAACTGGAGAGAGGCCCATCTGAACTTCTTATACCGTACTTATTATACCCCTGAAAAGGTTTATAAATGGTACAACCCTAAATTTTTAAAATGCCCAAAGTGTGCATTACTGGTGGCCGACCTAATCCATATGACATGGTCATGCCCTAAAATACACCAGTTATGGGCTAGACTTAATTATTGGTTTGCAAGATCCCTTAAGATTACCGGTAAAATTATTTGTGTGGAGGATATAATCCTTCTGATGAACCAAAGTTCAACCCTAGAGAAGACTAAAATTATCAATTTAATAATCATAGCCACAAAGAATTTAATCTTCAAGAGTTGGAAAAGGGAAAGGCCCCCGAGAATAAACAAGATTAGGAATTACCTAAAAAAGCATTGTATTATGGAACAATTAGACACCGATATGAGCTTAGAAAAAGACATAGTTTTATTTGTTAGAAAATGGGCACGGCACCGCTCATAAGACACTCCCACAAAAAGAAATAGATTACTTGATCTTCCCCTTTAGAAACTCTGAGCTTGTCCTATTAAATATCTGGTGAAAATCACAGTGATAAGATTTAAAAGGAGAGGAGAGGGGGAGGAGAGAGAGAGATCCCCCCCTTTTTTTCCCTTGAGTTATGGTTTCTTGTATTGATTTATGTAATAGAAGGTATGAATCTGTTGCAAAGCAGTAGGGTGATGCATCTGTTTATATATAGGCTTTTTTGCGGGGGGCAGCATTCTTTCATTATCTGTGCTACATTTAAAGGGTACTCAAGGTCTAGGTGGACCTCTTAAAGAATAAGGTAGAAAATGTTGAGGTAAATAACAAATTCTTATTTTGCATCTAGACATACTAACAAATGTTAAAATAGATCAAATTTGTTACGATTTTTGCAATGTTGATGATTTCATGTAAACCTTTTTTCTTTATGTGAATGCAATCTTTATTGTCCTCAATAAAAAATATGATTAAAAAAAAACCTGAAGCACTTTATACAGTCGTCAAAAAGTTGACAACCTCATTAATATGAGAATACTTCAGCTCCAATATAATAATTGGATACTTGTATAGTGCACAACCTCAAACTTAATCGACTCGCGGAACTGATAACAGGTATTATTATTACCCAACTTAATGGCACTCATTTTACCGACCTCGGAAGGATGAAAGGACCTTGCTGGGATCGAACCAGCATCCCTTGGGTTGCCACAAATCTCTGTAACAGTGCATTAGCACGATGAGCTATCTGTCCAACTTAAATATGGCAGCGCTCTTTATGATGAGGCAAAGCGTCAGTATCTGGCACCTTTAAGCTATGAAAACAGGAACATTTTATTTGTAAAGAGCTACAGGAACAGGATGAAATGCAAAAACTAACGGCTAGATTAAGAGTAGTGCGTTAAGGTAAAAAAAGCAGCGTTAAGAGGTCCTAACGCTGCTTTTTTACGCCCGCTGGTATTACGAGTCTTGAAGGTTTAGGGTCACCGCACACTTCTTTGGCCTTACCGCAAAACGACTTACGTAAACTTCCTAAAGTCTTTTTTCTATGGGACTTCCCTAGCACCGGTATTACGAGTCTGTCCTGGGAGGCCAAAAAGTGAGCGGTACACCCTACCCCGTCAAGAGTCCTAACGCATTTAAAAGTCAGTAGTTAAGAGTTTTATGGTACAACGCCGTAACATAAAACTCATAACTAAAGTGCTAAAAAGTACACTAAGACCCATAAACTACCTATTAACCCCTAAACCGAGGCCCTCCCGCATCGCAAACACTATAATAAAATTTTTAACCCCTAATCTGCCGCTACGGACACCGCCGCCACCTACATTATATTTATGAACCCCTAATCTGCTGCCCCAACATCGTCGCCACCTGCATTATATTTATTAACCCCTAATCTGCAGCCCCCAACATCGCCGATAATATAATAAACATATTAACCCCTAAACCGCCGCACTCCTGCCTCGTAAACATTGGTTAAATATTATTAACCCCTAATCTGCCGTCCCTAACAGCGCCGCCACCTACCTACATTTATTAACCCCTAATCTGCCACCCCCAACATCGCCGCCACTATACTAAATGTATTAACCCCTAAATCTAAGTCTAACCCTAACCCTAACACCCCCTAACTTAAATATAATTAAAATAAATCTAAATAAAATTACTATTATTAACTACATTATTCCTATTTAAAACTAAATACTTACCTGTAAAATAAACCCTAAGCTAGCTACAATATAACTAATAGTTACATTGTAGCTAGCTTAGGGTTTGTTTTTATTTTACAAGCAAGTTTGTATTTATTTTAACTAGGTAGACTAGTTAGTAAATAGTTATTAACTATTTACTAACTACCTAGCTAAAATAAATACAAAAGTACCTGTAAAATAAAACCTAACCTAAGTTACACTAACACCTAACACTACACTATAATTAAATAAATTAACTAAATTAAATACAATTTTAAAGGCTTAACTAAGACTTTTAATTTCAAGAAAGCAAAATTCAACGATTTAAGGAAATCATTAAATAATATAAATTGGGACAATGTATTTTCTAATAAAAATACAGAGGATAAATGGATAATATTTAAAAATTTGTTAAATAAATATACATATCAATACATACCATATGGTTATAAAAATAAAAATAAAAAAAATAAGCCGTTATGGCTAAATATAAATGTGTTAAAAGAAATTAGGAAAAAACGTAGGGCATTTAAATTATTAAAAGAAAATAGTACAGACTCAGCATACAATATTTATAAGGAATGTAACAAAGCATGCAAAAAAGCAATCAAATTAGCCAAAATTGAATATGAAAAATTAATTGCCAAGGATTCTAAGTCTAACCCTAAAAGGTTCTTTAAGTACATAAATAGCAAAAAATCTAAGAAGGATAATATAGGTACATTAAAATGTGTGGAGGGTAGCATGATAAATAATGACAGGGAGAAGGCTGAGGTACTAAACCAGTTTTTTTCTTCAGTATACACAAGAGAGGAACCATTGAATGATACTTTGGAACAGAATAGAACATGCCAGTCCATACCACTAACTGGGTTTTGTTTAGAGGATATCAGGAAAAAACTAAAAAATATTAAGGTAAATAAAACTCCAGGCCCAGATGGAATACACCCAAGGGTGTTAAGGGAACTTAGCACTGTTATAGACAAACCTTTACTCTTAATTTTTCAAGACTCATTATCCTCAGGCATGGTACCCCAGGATTGGCGTAAAGCTGATGTGGTGCCACTCTTCAAAAAGGGAAGCAGGGATGATCCAGGAAGCTATAGACCAGTTAGTCTGACATCAATAGTGGGGAAGATATTTGAAGGGATTATAAGGGATTATATTGATGAGCATATTCGTGTAAACAAGATTATGAGTTCTAATCAGCATGGCTTTAGGAGAAATAGATCATGTCAAACTAATCTAATTAGATTCTACGAGGAAGTAAGTAAAAATATAGATAAAGGGGAATCAGTTGATGTGATATACTTAGATTTTGCAAAGGCATTTGATACAGTGCCACATGAGAGATTAATGCACAAAATTAAGGGACTGGGAATAGCTGAAAATGTTAGCTCATGGATAAATAACTGGATAAAAGATAGGGAGCAACGAGTAGCAGTAAATGGATCATACTCAGATTGGACAAAGGTAATCAGTGGCGTCCCCCAGGGATCAGTACTGGGCCCTGTTCTTTTTAATATTTTTATAAATGACTTGGAGCAAGGATTAAATAGCGACATCTCTATTTTTGCAGATGATACTAAGTTAAGTAAGGTCATTAGGTCAGAGCAGGATGAACTCTCTTTGCAAAGGGATTTGCTAAAATTAGAACTATGGGCAAGTGAATGGAAAATGAGATTTAATACGGAAAAATGTAAGGTTCTACATTTTGGAAGTAAAAATAAGCAGGCTATGTATTTTTTAAATGGGACAAGACTTAGCCAAACACAGGAGGAAAGGGATTTGGGAGTAGTAATAGATAACAAGCTAAAGATGAGTGCACAATGCAGGGCAGTGGCTTCAAAGGCTAATAAGATACTAGCATGTATTAAAAGAGGCATTGATTCAAGGGAGGAAAGCATAATTCTGTCATTATATAAAGCCCTGGTAAGACCTCACCTTGAGTTTGGAGTGCAGTTCTGGGGACCGATTGCTAAAAAAGATATTGCAGAACTAGAAAAAGTTCAGAGAAGGGCCACAAAGCTAATAAGGGGATTGGAGAAATTAACCTATGAGGAGAGGCTAGCCAAACTGGGTCTGTTCTCTTTAGAAAAAAGGCGCTTGAGAGGTGACATGATTACTTTATATAAATATATTCAAGGCCCATATACAGAGATGGCAGAAGCTCTTTTTATTCCAAGAAAATTGGTTCTGACAAGAGGTCATAATTTAAGGTTGGAGGAAAGGAGATTTAATCTCCTGCAACGGAAACGTTTTTTCACTGTAAGAGCAATAAAATTGTGGAACTCATTACCAAAGGAGGTAGTGAATGCCAATACCATAGATACATTTAAAAATAGTCTGGATAAATTTCTGTATATAAACAAAATTCATGGATATGATTGCTAGTATTAAATGGGTCACATTTTAATGGGGTTATTTAAGCTTAACTGGAGCTTTTTGTAAGTATTTTAGATTTGTATAGGTTGAACTCGATGGACTTCAGTCTTTTTTCAACCTTATCTACTATGTTACTATGTTACTATGTTACAAAAAGAAACAAACACTAAATTACAGAAAATAATAAACAAATTACAAGATATTTAAACTAATTACACCTAATCTAATAGCCCTATCAAAATTAAAAAAGCCCCCCAAAATAAAAAAAAAACCTAGCCTAAACTAACTACCAATAGCCCTTAAAAGGGCCTTTTGTTGGGCATTGCCCCAAAGTAATCAGCTCTTTTACCTGTAAAAAAAAAACTATTCTACCTAGTTAAAATAAATACAAACTTGCCTGTAAAATAAAAATAAACTCTAAGCTAGCTACAATGTAACTATTAGTTATATTGTAGCTAGCTTAGGGTTTATTTTATAGGTAAGTATTTAGTTTTAAATAGAAACATTTTAGTTAATGATAGGAATATTTATTTAGATTTATTTAAATTATATTTAAGTTAGAGGGTGTTAGGGTTAGAGTTAGACTTAGGTTTAGGGGTTAATACATTTAGTATAGTGGCGGCGACGTTGGGGGCAGCAGATTAGAGGTTAATAAATGTAGGTAGGTGGCGGTGATGTTAGGGACGACAGATTAGGGGTTAATAATATTTAACTAATGTTTGCGAGGCGGGAGTGCGGCGGTTTAGGGGTTAATATGTTTATAATAGTGGTGGCGACGTTGGGGCAGCAGATTAGGGGTTAATAAGTGTAGGTAGGTGGCGGCAACATTGGGGGCGGCAGATTAGAGGTTAATAAATATAATATAGGTGGCGGTGATGTTGGGGGCAGCAAATTAGGGGTTCATAAGTATAATGTAGGTGGCGGCGGTGTCCGGAGCGGCAGATTAGGGGTTAATAAGTATAATGTAGCTGTCGGCAATGTCGGGGGCGGCAGATTAGGGGTTAATAAGTGTAAGATTAGGGGTGTTTAGACTCAGGTTCATGTTAGGGTGTTAGGTGTAGACATACATTTTATTTTCCCATAGGAATCAATGGGGCTGCGTTAGTGAGTTTACGCGGCCTTTTTGCAGGTGTTAGACTTTTTTTCAGCCGGCTCTCCCCGTTGATCCCTATGGGGAAATCGTGCACGAGCATGTACGACCAGCTCACCGCTGACTTAAGCAGCATTGGTATTGGAGTGCGGTAATGAGCAAAATTTTGCTCAACGCTCACTTCTTGTCTTTTAACGACGGGTTTGTAAAAACCCGTAATACCAGCGCTGCATGTAAGTGAGCGGTGAGACAAAACTGCTCGTTAGCACCGCACAGCTCAAAACGAAAAACTCATAATCTAGCCGATAGTGAGTAGTTACGATCCTTTTGTAGTTGTGCATAACAGTTTAATGTCCCTTTAACCAAGCATCATATTAAGTCTTAACCCCTCCCCATTACGTATAATGATTATTACATTTCTTCAGAATTTATTTTAAAGTTAGCACTATTTAACATTAAAATATAAAGTTTAGTTTCTCTGTAATGTTAAAGGGACAGTCTACTTGAAAATTGTTGGAGGGGTTAAGACTTAGGGGTAGATTTAATGTTTTATCACTGCACAATCATTTCTTGTGCAAAGCTTGTGCAATGCTGCCCCCTGAACATTAGCGGACAATCGGCTGCTAGCAGCAGGTGTCAATCATATCTGATCGGGATGATAGAGGTGGTGGATCTTACGGCCGCTGTTTCTTAACTCCTGATTCCGGTGAGCCCGAAGGTTTGCGCAGAATGAGCAGCATACACTGCTTAATAAATCGGCCCCTTAAAGGGACATGATAATCAAATGTTGAAGCACTTTGAAGTGATGCAGTATAGCTGTAAAAAGCTGACTAGAAAATATCACCTGAACATCTCTATGTAAAAAAGGAAGATATTTACCTAACATTTTCCTAAGTATTCATACCCCACTGTACATAGATTTTATTCCTTTCAAGGGAGCGTGCATCTAGCATATGCAGGCACTTTCATGTTATTTCCCTAATCCGAACAGGAAGTATTTTTTGTTGTTGTTTTTTTTACCTTGCAGCTGTAAAGCAGCTCTAACTGTTTACACATCACTTACTCTGGTGAGCTGAAGAAATGTTGAGATAAAATATCTTCCCTTTTTTACATAGAGATGTTGAGGCAATATTTTCATGTCAGATATAAGATTGAATATGTATAGCATCAGCTACTATAAAATGTGAAAATGCTTTTGCTTTTTACTTAAAGGGGCACTATTTCTTGTATTGAACTGTGGAGTTGACTCCAATCCTTTAGAAATCGTATCTAATGATTTATCTACATAATTCTACATAGACTTAAGTTTTTCTAACAGATTGTGAAAACAGATTGTGAAAAAACCCTATGTGCTTAACTCCTGCAAATGGCACATAGTTAACAGTCAGCTCCAGAGCATCAGTGCACTACTGTGAGCTAGCTGAACACATCTGGTTACCCACCAGTAGTGCATTGCTGCTCCTGAGTATAGCTAAGCATGCTATTCAACAAAGGATAGAAGTAGAACAAAGTTCATATTTGATAATAGAAGTCAACTGAAAAAAATTGCAAGCTCTAGCTGAACCTATAATGTTCTTTTAAGCAATATATGAAAAACAATGAGTAAAGGTTAAATTGTATTACTGACCAGTTAAAATTGATATAAATAACAAAACTAGCTATGAATTGCACAGATGCTATCTTACAAGCACATTATTATTATTATTATTATTAGTATTATTATTATTACTATTATTATCATCATTTATTTGTATAGTACCACAAAATTCCATAGCACTGGGTGCAGAAATAAGGGTAAACAATGACAAGGATTTGTAATAAGAAAGAAAAACATTACAGACTAAACAAATCTAGTACAGGAGGAAGAGGGCCCTGCTCCGGAGAGCTTACAGTCTACAGGTTGAGGATACAGAGACAAAAAGTTTGATGTAGCTTGTAATGTGGATTTTAGTTGCAGCAGTGATTCAATCAAGGCAGTTCAAAAATTATATTAGTTAGGATGAAAAACAGAGGAGAGATGGTAAGCCTCTCTAAATAGTTGCATTTTCAAGGAGTGTCTAAAGACTCTAAAGCTATCTAAGGCTGCAGACCATCTTATGGAGTGGGGTAGAGAGTTCCAGAGGACATGAGAAGCACGTGAGAAGTCTTGGAGGCGGGAGTGGGGCGTAGAGATAGTAGGAGTGGAGAGACGTAGATCAGAGGTTAATCAAAGAGGACGAGTCAGGGAATATTAGGAGATGAGAGAGGAAATATAGTTGGGTGTGAGGATGTTAAGTGCTTTATAAGTTAGTTTTAATACTTTAAATTGTTTTCTGGAGTGTATGGGGAGCCAGTGTACAGACTGGCAGAGCGCAGCAGCTAATGTAGATCGGCAATTTAGGTGGATGAATCTAGCAGAAGCATTCATAATAGATAGGAGGGAGGAGAGCCAGTGTTTGGAAAGGCCATTTAGAAGTAGATTGCAATAGTCAATCTGTGACAAAATGAGGGAATTAATTAGTATTTTTTAAGTAAGGAAAGGACAAATTATGGAATTGTTGCACATGTATGCATGGCAGAACTTGGTAAATGCTTTTATATGTGGGGTGAAAGTGAGTAAGTCAAGTGTGACCCCAAGACAATGGACCTGGGGTGAGGTGTTGAGAATAGAGTCTCCAACTGTCAGAGAAATGTTAGGTGTCGGATGTCTCGAAGAGGGGGGAATAAGAAGCAGCTCAATTTTAGACAGATTGAGTTGCAGGTACTAGGATGAAATCCAAGAGGAAACTGTAGCGAGCATTGATAATCTGGTTGAGTAAAGATGGAGAGATATCAGCAGAGGAAAGATAGATTTGGGTATCATCAGCATATAAGTGTACTGTAACCCAAAGGAGGCTATAAGCTTTCCAAGGAGGATGTATAGAGAAGAAATCAAGGGACCCAAGACAGAGCCTTCCGGTACTCTAACTGAGAGAGGCAAAGGATCAAAGGATATGCTGTTAAAGGAAACTGAAAACCAGTGTTTTGAGAGAGGGCTATGTCTCGGATGCCAAATAAATGTAGGATTTTTAAGTGGATAAGAGGAGAGAATGGTCAACTGTGTTGAAAGCATCAGATAGATCCACAATAATTATTAAGGAGTAGTGTCCCTTTACTTAAGCTGAAAACAAATCATTTGTTACTTTAGTGAGAGTGGTTTCTGTTGAGTATTTAGGGTGGAAACCAAATTGTAGTGAATCAAGTAAGGAGTTAGTTGAGAGTTACTGAGTTAGGCATTCATAGACCAGTCGTTCCAATAATTTAGAAGCATAGAGATGTAAGGAGACATGACGATAGAAGGGGTGGAAGGGTCAAGCAAGGGCTTTTTTAGGACTGGTGTGATTGACAAATGCTTGAATGTAACAGGAAATGTGCCAGTGGTTAAAGATTTGAGTTAGTGCAGGGGTTAGAGAAACAGTGGGAGAGGGATGAAGTTGTGAATGAATAGGGTTAAGTGGGCAGGTTGTGAGATGAGCCGAAGATAGGAGTATGGAGTTGGTGTACACACTGGAATTTTTCACTGTGAATTTTTGGAATATATTTTTTTTCTTAATGTTTTAAGTCAACTGAAAAAAATAGATCAGCTGATATTAGGCACTTGAGCAAATATAATTGAGCCAAGTGCAAAGTGTTTGTGTCTCTTACTGGCAATATTCAATTTTCATTTGGTCATAATAACACATGGTGAAAAACCTCTCAGTTTGTGTATATCAGTAATGAAACAGTCTATACATGTTAAATGTATAATCAGCAACATTTTACAGGATACAATATGTTACATTTAAATCTTGAATAAAAATGGTTCCTTACAAATCGTTCTTCCTAAAAAGTTTCTTTGATTAGTTTGGGAACTAACTTTATAACTAATTTACAAGTCATGATGGATCGTGCTCCCAACATATCAGTCATCAACAATATTCATTCATAAACATTATATTTACAGCTTCCACCTAACCACTACATTACCTTTGCTTAATACTGCACATTACTACACTTATAAACAGGTACAAAATACATATTTCTTTTCCATGTACACAGTCAAATTAGGAGTATTTAAACATATTTGACTTAAGTGGAAAGTATAGAAAGCTACCATAGTTGCCAGTGACAGTTATTACTGCATAAATCTCTGAAGGATCTCATAATAACCTGTTCACACAAGCAATTCAGTGGGTGATCACAAACACTGTTGCCAGTCTGCTACATCATAAAACATAAGTAGTGGCAAAAGAATGCCTTTGAACTGAGCAGTCAACCAGTATACTATAATTATAGGAAAATACAGTTGTTGGCTGTTATTTCTGTTGATGCTTAACAGCACCAAACAAACAAACAAAGCAAGAAATATCAATATCACAAGAAATAAAGCCAAGTATACTTAATTTAAATAGTGCATTGTGAGCAATAAACTTGAGTTGCTGTGCATTGTTGTTTTGTCGCATATTGGAACACATTTTTGTCTTTTTGCATTTAATGAATCTGAGGAATAGGCTAATACCCTTCACATACACACACAAACACACACATATATATTATATTTTTTATATATATATATTTATATATATATACATATATTAACGAAAAAAGAGCTTCCAGTAGATTATATCCAGCACTACTTATTTCAAGCTAAAGTATAATTAAACTCTGACACAGAGAGACTACTCCAGAGACTGCAAGCAAAAAAAACAACCGATTTTTATAATTACCTTCTAAATACATGTGACAGAGTTTAATATAGAATTAGGATAATATAGTGATACTTTTGTTAAGGTATAATAACTCATTAAGTACAACATTCAGCTTATTGTGCATATACAAAATTCAGGCAAACAAATGCATGTAATTGCCGTACGTAGCTAGCATAAGGTATACATATGAGCAAATCTCCCATATACTGGTTGGTGAATTCAACTCGCAACCAGGAGTATACTAAAGTGTATCCACAATTGTTATCCAATAAGTTTGTGGGGGTAGTACTCAAAAAAGCATGGCACCTTAAAGGCAAAGAGTCCTCCCAGAGTAATGCATTAGACAGAGGGTGTATAACAATAAGTTAGCTCACCAGACCAGATCAACGATCCTCTCAGAGTTTCCTCCTGCAATTACTCACCGGACCTTAGGCATGAAAGTAATGTCCCAGTTTAATGTGCCCCAGCTCCCACTGATCCTCCTAGAGCAATCAATATTTGATAAATGAGGCATTTCATACCTCTGAGACCTCTGACGTCAACCCAGAAAGTTGGACACTGCTCACCGGATCCTTAAGTTTCGTGGTGCACACTTGTAAGTTTTAAGAATGATCAGAGTACTTGTTCTTCACTGCTTTGCAACATTGTATCACTAATCCGTTATCTGGTTTCTGATAAAACATTTCACTGTTTGGGGCATGGCTATGACGCTACACGCGTTTCACACTTGGCAATTAGTTGGGCTTTCTCAAGTGTTATGGAGTTCACAGGCACCTTTCCTGCCTTTTATTGACATTATTCTGTGTAAGGTGAAATGGGTTGTCTTAATATGTTCATGTATTTCCCTATCAGACTGAAATGTTGCACAAAAATGCATCCATTATTTACATACCTAATTTCATCCATTTAACCAAATAGATCATATCTTAAATTCATGCACATCTTGCGCAACACAATTTTAACTATTTACACAATTAATTTGAGAGGATGGGAATTTGTTAAAAACAATTTAATTTAGCATGTGCAAAATGTCTATTTCATTTAACATCTTTGTGGGCTCCACAGAACATTACAAATTCCTAAGTTTTTAATTTATTAAGTTATTCACTGTGCATAGAGAGTATCAGATATTTAAGTCATAATTTAATCAATCAAGAATGGTACAGTTAATCTCTTCATTAAGACCTAGTGGTTGTAATGAATTAATATCATAAATCAACTTACATTCAGCTTTAAGTACTAATCCACCCCTGGATTTTAATTCAATGATTTCCAAACCGATCCATCTAAAGTCAGTGTCTTTACTCCCATAACACTCAAAAAAATGTCTAGCTACTCCACTTGTTTTAATTCTTTCTTTAATAATATCTCTGCAGTGTTCCTTAATTTGCTCATGTAGTTCTCTATATGTTTTGCCAATATAAAATTTTGGGCACGAACAGGCAACAAGGTAGACAACCCCCTCACTTTTGCAAGTAATATGCCCTTTTATATGGAAAGTCTTTCCTTCAGTATTGGTAATTTTATTTCCTCTCAACATAAACTTGCAAATTATACATTTTACACATTTATATGAACCACTTTTTGTCTGTTTTTTTACGTAGCCAATTTAGTTGCTTAGATTTAATTGGCTTTATGAAATGGCTATGAACCAATTTATCCCTCAGTGATGGAGCTCTACGAGCAGTTAGGGATTGTGTCTCTACTACTATCTTGGTAACTTCACTATCTATGGTTAACACCTTCCAATGTTTTGCAAGTATTGCTCTAATCTCCCGCCATTTATTATTATATGTGGAGATAACTCTTACTTTCGTTTCCTTACATTTTATGTCCCCATATAATAATTCTTCCCTATGGGTTTGTTTAGCTTGTTGATATCCTTTATTATCAGAGTCCCTAGAATAGCCTTGTTCCTTAAATCTATTTCTCTGATCCAGAGCATGCTCCTTAAATTTAAGTGATGTTGAGCAGTTTCTCCAATGTTTCAAAAATTGTCCAATTGGAATGGATATAATTTGATAAGGTGGATAATGGCTGTTAGCTTCTAATAGAGTGTTAGCTGCTGTTGGCTTTCTATAAAACTCAGTGATTAGTCTATCCCCTACTTTAGAAATTTTCAAGTCCAGGAAGATTAATTCGCTTGCACTAATCAGATATGTAAATTTCAGGTTCCAATCATTCTGATTCAGCTTATCCATAAATTATTTTAGTTCATCTGTGGTACCCTTCCAAAGTAGGAGGGCATTATCAATATATCTGATCCATAGATCAATCAATTTTTTATTTCAGAGGGAACATTCATTATATTCTCCATCTCCTATTTCCCCAGATAGAGGCAGGCATAGGTGAGCGGCGCAAAAGGCCCCCATAGCTGTGCCTAGTATTTGCCTATAGTATCTGCCATCAAACACAGTAGTAGTAGTTATGTTCAAGTAAGAATTTGAGTAATAGAACAACAAACTCTGTATGCTGGTCATATTTTGATCCTCTTTGTGTCAAAAAATGCTTGATAGATCCTAGGCCTAGGTTGTGGGAGATGGAAGAATATAATAATGACTCCACGTCAATTGAAACTAGTAATGTGTGGGGTGAGACAACTAAGTTATCTAGTTTCTTTAGGACATCTCTTGTATCCTGTATATAGGACAGGAGGTTGGATAGGTTTGGTCTTAGACACCAGACCAGTCCACATATTTACCTATATTTTAATATAGCCCTTATTGGCCAGAGACTATTGGCCTTCCCGGGGGAGGGGTTACATTTTTACGGAGCTTAGGGATAGTGTAGAATGTTGGAGTTACCAGAAAAATTGTAGTCATAAATTTAAGCTCATTACTATTAATACAACCATTGCTTAGTGCCTCACATAATAGTTGATCTAGATTATCCTTATAATTCATTGTTGGGTCATTTTTTAATACCTCGTACTGAGTTTTTACCTGTAGTTGTTTTTTACACTCATACATGTAGTCCCGTCCTATATACAGGATACAAGAGATGTCCTAAAGAAACTAAATAACTTGGTTGTCGCACCCCACACATTACTAGTTTCAATTGATGTGGAGTCATTATATTCTTCCATCCCCCACAACCTAGGCCTAGGAGCCATCAAGTATTTTTTGACACAAAGAGGATCAAAATATGACCAGCATACAGAGTTTGTTATTCTATTACTCAAATTTGTTACTTGAACATAACTACTTTGTGTTTGATGGCAGATACTATAGGCAGATACTATAGGTAAATACTAGGCACAGCTATGGGGGTCTGCTGCGCCCCCACCTATGCCTGCCTCTATCTGGAGAAATGGGAGCTGGAGAATATAATGGATGTTCCCCCTGAAATTGAAAATTTGATTGATCTATGGATCAGATATATTGATGATGCCCTCCTACTGTGGAATGGTACCACAGATGAACTAAAATAATTTATGGATAAGCTGAATCAGAATGAGTGGAACCTGAAATTTATATATACGGTTAGTGCAACCGAATTAACCTTCCTGGACTTGAAAATTACTAAAGTAGGGGATAGACTAATCACTGAGTCTTATAGAAAGCCAAGAGCAGCTAACACTCTATTAGAAGCTAACAGTCATCATCCACCTTCTCAACTGAACAATTTTTGAGATATCAGAGAAATTGCTCAACATCACATAAATTTAAGGAGCATGCTCTTGATCAGAGAAATAGATTTAAGGCACAATGCTATTCTAGGGACTCAACAAGCTAATCAAACCCCTAGGGAAGAATTATTATATGAGGACATAAAATGTAAGGAAACGAAAGTAAGATTTATCTCCACATATAATAATAAATGGTGTGAGATTAGAGCAATAGTTTCAAAACATTGGAAGGTGTTAACCATAGATAGTGAAGTAACCAAGATAGTAGGGGAGACACCATCCCTAACTGCTTGTAGAGCTCCATCACTGATGAATAAATTTGTTCATAGCCATTTCATAAAACCAAGTAAACTTAAGCAACTAAATTGGCTAAGTAAAAAAACAGACAAAAAGTGGTTCATATACATGTATAATATTGCAAATTTATGTTGAGAAGAAATAAAATTACTAATACTGAATGAAAGCCTTTCCATATAAAAGGATATATTACTTGCAAAAGTGAGGGGGTTGTCTACCTTGTTGCCTGTTATATTGGCTAAACATATAGGGAACTACTTGAGCGAATTAAGGAACACCGCAGAGATATTATTAAAGAAAGAATTAAAACAAGTGGAGTAGTTAGACATTTTTGAGTGTCATGGGAGTAAAGACACTGACTTTAGATGGAAGGGTTTGGAACTCATTGATTTTAAGTCCAGGGGTGGTGACATTGATAGCTTACTACTTAAAGCTGATTTATGATATGAATTCATTACAACCAATAGGTCTTAATAAAGAGATTAACTATGCACCATTCTTGATGGATTAAATTATGACCTAAATATCTGATACTCTCTATGCACAGTGATTCACTTAATAAATTAAAAACTTGTGAATTTGTAATGTTCTGAGAAGCCCATTAAGATGTCAAATGAAATATACACTTTGCACATGCTAAATTAAATTGGTTTTGATAAATTCCAATCCTCTCAAATTAATTTTGTAAATAGTTCAAATTGTGTTGCGCAAGATGTGTATGAATTTTAGATATGATGATCAATTTGGTTAAATGGATAAAATTAGGTATGTAAATAATGGATGCATTTTTGTGCAACACTTCCGTCTGATAGAGAAATACATGAACAGATTACGACAACCCATTTCACCTTACACAAAATAATGTCAATAAAAGGCAGGAAAGGTGCCTGTGAACTCCATAACGCTTGAGAAAGCCCAACTGATTGCCAATGGTGAAACGCGCTTAGCATCATAGCTAGACAGTGAAGCGTAGTTTTCAGAAACCAGATGACGGATTAGCGATACAATGTTGCAAAGCAGCGGAGAAAAGTACCCTGATCATTCTTAAAACTTACGGTGAGCAGTGTCCAACTTTCTGAGTTGACGGCAGAGGTCTCAGAGGTATGAAACTCCTCATTTTTCAAATGCCAATTGCTCTAGGAGGATCAGTGGGAGCTGGGGCACGCTAAACTGGGACATTACTTTCACGCCTAAGGTCCGGTGAGTAATTGCAGGAGGAAGCTCTGGGAGGATCATTGAGCTGGTCCAGTGATGCTAACTTATCTTAGTTATACACCCTCTGTCTAATGCATTACTCTGAGAGGACTCTTTGCCTTTAATGTGCCCTGCTTTTTTGATTACTACCCCCACAAACTTATTGGATAACAATTGTGGATACACTTTAGTATACTCCTGGTTGCGAGTGGATTTCACCAACCTGTATATGGGAGATTTGCTCATATGTATACCTTATGCTAGCTACTTATGGCAATAACATGCATTTGTTTGCCTGAATTTTGTATATGCACAATAAGCTGAATGTTGTACTTTAAGGGTTATTATACCTTAAAGGGCAATGATACCCAAATGTTGAAACACATGAAAGTGATGCAGCATAGCTGTAAAAAGCTGACTAGAAAATATCACCTGAACATCTCTATGTAAAAAAGAAAGATATTTTACCTCAAAAGTTCCTCAGTAGCCACATCCCATTGTAAAGGACTTCTAAGCAGCAAATCAGTATGTCTGTCCCGGTACAGCTAAGGGATTGAGCTTTGTGCACTCTCATGTTATTTCCCTATTCAGTTTAAGGAAGTTTACTATGAAATCTCATGAGAGTTAAGTCAAATCTCATGAGATAGCAGTAAAAGAGTTCATGACCTCAGCACTGTTGATGCTGATTGGCTGCAGTTCATTTCTTTGCAAAAAAATTTTTTTTACCTGCAACTGGGCAGTAACTGAAGTATAACGTTTTACACAGAACTTTCCCTGCTGAGCTGAGAAAAATTGTTAGATAAAATATCTTCCTTTTTTACATAGAGATGCTCAGGTGATATTTTCCTGTCAGCTTTTTACAGTTATACTGCATCGGTTTCAAGTGATTTAGTATATGAGTATTATGTCCTTTAACACAGGGGTACCCCACTCAGTATCACTATATTATCCTGATTCTATATTAAACTCTGTCATATGTATTTAGAAGGTAATAATAAAAATCTGTTGTTTTTTTGCTTGCAGTCTCTGGAGTAATCTCTCTTTCTGTGTCACAGTTTGATTATACTTTAGCTTGAAATAAGTAGTGCTGGATATAATCTACTGAAATCCCTAATAAATTTTTAATGGAATTTGTCTATAACCTGTTGGCATTAATACTAACCCTATGAGCTGGATCATATTAATAAATAAATATATATATATAAGAGTATATAAACAGCGCTGTATACAGCAAATATATATAAATTCTTTTTCTTTCTTTTTTTTATTTAAGACAGTTTATATTAGCCCTTGTTTTCCTAAGCAGAACATGTGATGTATAGTGCCCCAAGATATATCTTGCTGATTAGTTGCTGCTCTTCAGTACTATTTATGACCAGAAATAAAACAAAACAAAAAAAAAAACAGTATAAAAAGAGCACAACAAATATAATTAAATAAATTAATAAACTAATTAACGATCTAACAGAAGAAAATGCTGCCCACCACCACCCTATCAATATATCACTCTTTACACCTAGCTTTTTGACCATGTTTTAGCAACAACAAATTAAATAGCCCAGAACCACTGCTGACTGCACCCCAACAAAACACAGTTGTAATATTTATATATGACAATGAAAGTCTAGATATACCCAAATTATTTGCATTTTAAAGAGTAAGTTTAATTTTGCAAACTCATACTTTTCCCAACATTTTAAAATTCAAAAGGACAACTACCCCCCCCCCCCCCCCATGGGTAGGAGCAGGGACAAAGAGTGTTTTAACACAACATTATATATATATATATATATATATATATATATATATATATATATATATATATATATATATACATATATGCACAGGTAACCCCAAAATGTACTTTTTATTATCTTTAATTAAATTATTTCTAATGGCAGATACAAATTGAACAAATACAGAATAGGCAGAATAAGGGCAATAATGGTTACTATTATATAGGTATGCATTCGTATGCAGAAGGCTGGCATAAATTGAATATTGTTTGGAATAAAGCAAGCTGGAATGTAGATACTTGACATGAAAGTTGCAAGAAGGTCTATTAATGGGAACACTGGCACCCAGGGTTCTGCATTGAGGTCACAATCAGCATATATGGGGACAATTAGTGGAATGTACAAGCTAGTAAAAGGTGTCATGCAAGGGCTGGCATAGAGGTGACTGGTATACAGGGTTGGCACAAAAGTGATGATGACTAATAAGAATGGGGGCTCTAGCATCCTGGGGCCTGCTCTCAGTGTGCCAGTAGTGCAATCAGTGTTTAAAGGAAGCTAGAATAAATGGGGCAACAACAGCTAGGTGTGGGACTGGCATAGAGTGTAAAAGGCTGGCATGCAACCAGCAGGCAGTTTTGCGCAATAACTGACATACATGCAGCTGGCACACAGGGCACAATGGCTAGCATGCAGGGGGCATATACGAGTGGGGTAATAACTGTCACAGGGCTCAGTGGCTAGTATGCAGGGAACATATATGAGTGGGGTTATGACTGTCGCGGAGGGGGCAGGGTGGAGCAATAAGGTACAGTATAAGGAAACTAACTGGCATAACTCATTGCAATGTTTTCTCCTAAGGCAGATCAGCACTAGTAAGAGTTAGCTGTTAGGTAACACATTGGTTGCTCAGTGAATCACAAAGAGGACCCAAGCACCACATTGGTTAACATATCCTCTGACAGAGTGAGCGCTTTAGAGTTTTTTCTAGCACCCACCTGCTCTAGTTAGAAGGCTGAGAGTGAGCCGCCCACCATGATGCTACAACACTGGCACTACAACCCAGATCAGCATGAGGTCAGGAGATCTACACTTTTATCACCCATCATGACCTGCTCTAGTTAGAAGGCTGAAAGTGAGCTGCCCGCCGTGATCTCTACCTACCACACTGGCACTAGTACTATCCAGATCGGATCATGCAGTCAGGATATATAGAACAAGGCTCTAGAGACTGCTGCTGAGACAGTGTTCACAGTTGAGCCCACTGCATGCACACACCACTACTGAGAGTGAGACTGTGAGGAACCAAACCTTGTTGCCTGCGATCTCACATCATGCACCAATGTGACTCTGGCCACTGCAGACTGCAGGAATATTATTGGCTGAAAATGTCATATAATCACGGTGCTTGATGACATCACACAAAATAAGGAAGTTTCCAAAGGCAGTAGAACTTACTTACTTGCGCAACACCTTATATTTTCTTTTGATTTTCAGTTATTTTTTGTAAAAAACATAAAATACACGCTTGAATGATGTAAAATGTGAAACAGTAAAAAACATGTTTCAAACATTTAGGAGTGATTTTTTTTTTTTTTTTTGCATTTTCTATAGTGGATTTTCCTCTGTTTGGATAATTATTTTCTAAAAGTGCTTGGTCTAACAAAACAAAAACAAGGTACGATTTGCATGGTTACCTCACCAAAAAAACTTAAATGTATGTTTAAATACAATCAGTACAAAAAACTAAAAATGATTTAACATAGGAATATGACAAATCTCAGCTGCAAACGGGTTAAATAACATCCCTTTATAGGCCTGTCACTCATCACTATCTTCCATAATTAACAGTAACATGTTGCATGTCAGTAGCTCTTGTGACTGGGTAGTTTGCACAACACTCTTGTTGAGAATCATTGATACAGAGGTGAATGCAGTGTGCTTCAGCTAAATATAAAATAACATTTCCTTCACCTCCAGTGTTTGGCAGCATGACAGCTAGTGAGTTGGTATCATGTCATATAAAATAGGAATTAAATAATGCCTCTCTGTATTTTGGGGGAAATTACCACTTAATCAGCTGCATCACTGGATGCATGAGCAAGAGACCGATGTGCATACACATGGTGTAAACCAACTCTGCCAGCAGATGCACATTATCATCCCTCTAGCAGTTATACATTTTAACAGGCACAGAAGTGCTTAACAATATTAATAATACATATTTTTCAAAATAGTAAGTTATTTATAAAATCAATTAAAATGAATGTTATTATTCTAAATAACTTTTTTTTACTCACAGTCTTTATACACAGTATACAGCTGCTTATGTCAAGGGGTTATAGTATAATTTAGTGACTGAGTTGGCGTTGTCATGGCAACACTACCAAAAGTAAATAATACCCTGACTCTGATTACCTTTGAGTGAAGAGAAACAAAAAAATATAAAACCCCCGCCCTACAGTTGGACTTTACATAAACATCAGGCAGAAAAAATACTTTCAAACAAGGTCAATAAAACAGACTATTTATTCTTAAAGGGATTGAAAGTTCAAAATTTAAATGTTCATGGGTGCATTTCAATTTTAAATAGAAGCATTTTTGCAATATTTTTCCATTAGCTTTTAGTAAAACGTATTAATCAGTGACATACCACATATCCTGTGAGAGCCCATGCAACAGTATTCCAACACCACAATTTCACAGAGAGTCAGTGATGGCTTGCATGACACAAATTAAGTCTTCACGGCACAATACACAACACCGCCAGCTCTCTGACCATGGCCCTCACAGCATATGTATGTATGCCGCTGAAAACCACTAATAACTTTTACAAGAAGCATTTTTTTAATGGAATCTTCTATTTACACCTTGTACATTTCAGTTTTGACCCTTCTATTCCTTTAACACCACCATGTCAACCCAGATGCAGCTGCTCAGCTGGGATATACTTAGCACCAGTTAACTAGTCCTGTACTAGTTTTTTTTGCAGAAGACACATAAAATATTAAGAAGTTGTTGGTATTTTTTCTTTGACTGAAAACAAAAGTGATATTTTCTAGATCTTAAAGGGACATTAAACCCACGCATTTTCTGTCATGATTCAGACAGAGAATACAATTTTAAACAACATTCCAATTTACCTCTATTATCTAATTTGCTTCTTTCTTTAGCTATCCTTTGTTGAAGAAATAGCAATGCACATGGGTCAGCCAATCACATGAGGCATCTATGTGCAGCCACCAATCAGCAGCTACTGAGCCTATCTAGATATGCTTTTCAGGAAAGAATATCAAGAGAATAAAGCAAACTAGATAATAGAAATAAATTAGAAAGTTGTTTAAAATTGTGTTCTCTATCTGAATCATGAATGAAAAAATCTGGAAATCTGGGTTTAATGTCCCTTTAATATAAAAGCAGTACATCTTATTTATACTATTCTGAATGTCACAAATGCATTACATTAGAGTAAACTTAATAATATTCTGATTTACAACAAGAAAAGTAACTTTGTTTTTCCCCTTAACTTGAGTTTGTATCTCATTCCTTCAATCTATTTTTGGCAAGAAGCACATTAGAGAATCAAAAGCAGACTCTATAATGATTTAAGATTTAAAGGAGCAGATGTCAGGATATGACATTTTATTAAGTCTTAAGTGCTTTAAAATACAGTTTAGGCCAAAATTCTGAAACATTAAAACAAAAAATAAAACATTCTCTGAATTGTTTGGAAGATGCATAAAATACTTTAGTGTTCAAAACAATAAATCCCCTTAGCCCTATTATAAATTATTTTTTTTCCCACATAACCTTTATTGTTATGTGAAACATATGGGTTAGTTTCCCACAAGTAAAATGCACACACGCTTCAACAAGGGTCACCAATAGAAGGATGCATCTCTAGTGTAATTGGAGCTATTGGAATGAAACTCACTTGATCTATACTATAATTGCGTTTGTAATGTCCGTCGCCGTCGGGAGTTGCGCACGCATTCTCAATGGAATGTTGGCAGCGCGAGGCAGCTAACAGAATGTTGGCTGCGCGCGCAGCCAAAATAATTCACCTGGATGCAGTGAAGCTGCATCCAGGTGGATTCAGAAAATGGCAGGGAGCTGCCACCCTGCCATTTTCGGAATCCACCGGATGCAGCGAAGGCAAACATAGCAATACAATTTAAACAGCCAATAGGATTTCAGTAGCTCTCATCCTATTGGCTGATTTGAATTTGAAGAATCAAATCAGCCAATAGGAATTCAAGGGACGCCAGCTTTAATCGCGTACCTTGAATTCACTATTCAGTGTACGGCGGTGATCATATGAAGAGGATCCTCCACGCTCCATGGCTTCGCAGTCGCCGGTCTTCAGTTCCAGGGTCACCGGTCTTCAGCTCCAGGGTCGCCGGTCTTCAGTTCCAGGGTCGCCGGTCTTCAGCTCTGCGGTCATCGTTCTTCAGCTCAGCCCTCCGCTTTGCGCCGGATTGTTCCTGGAAGAAGAAAGAAGAGGTCGCTGCTTGGAAGAAGACTTCACCGCCTGGAACAGGTCCTGGGGGTTAGACTTAGGGGGTTTTTTTAAGGTTTTTTTGGGGGGTTGTTTTATTTAGATTAGGGATAAACAGTAAAAGAGCTAAATGGCCTTTTAAGGGCAATGCCCAAACAAATGCCCTTTTTAGGGCAATGGGTAGTTTAGGTTTTTTAGTGTTAGGTTCTTTTATTTTGGGTGGTTTGGTGGGTGGTGGGGTTTACTGTTAGGGGGACTTAGACTTTTTTCTTCTTTAAAAGAGCTGTTTATCTTGTGGCAATGCCCTGCAAAAAGCCCTTTTAAGGGCTACTGGCAGTTTATTCTTAGATTAGGGGGTGTTTTTATTTTGGTGGCTTTTTTATTTTCATAGGGATTAGGTTTAATTTTGTAAACTTTGGTAATTTGTTTTTTTATTTTCTGTAATATTAGATTTTTTTATTTTCTGTAATTTTAGCTTAATTTTTAGGGGGTTAGACTTAGGTGTTTTTTTTTTAATTTGTTTTTTTTTTAGATTAGGGATGGGCAGCAAAAGAGCTGAATGCCCTTTTTAAGGTCAATGCCCATACAAATGCCCTTTTCAGGGCAATGGATAGTTAAGGTTTTTTAGTGTTAGGTTTATTTATTTTGGGGGGTTTGGTGGGTGGTGGGTTTTACTGTTAGAGGGACATAGAATTTTTGGTAACTGCAAAAGAGCTGTTTAATTTAGGGCAATACCCTACAAAAAAAGCCCTTTAAAGTGCTATTGGTAGGTTAGCATTAGATTAGGGGGTGTTTTAGTTTTTTTATTAACAACAGAGACTGAGAGGGGAGAGAGAACAAATGAGAGAAGAGAGAGAGCAAAAGAGAGGGGAGAGGTAGAGCAAAATAGAGGGGAGAAAGAGAACAAAAGAGAGGGGGGGAGAGAGCAAAAGAGAGGGGGGAGAGATCAAAAAAGAAGGGGGAGAGAGAGCAAAAGAGAGGGGGTAGAGATTGCAAAATAGAGGGGAGAGAGAGAGCAAAAGAGAGGGGAGAGAGAGCAAAAGAGAGGGGGGAGAGAGAGCAAAAGAGAGGGGAGAGAGCAAAAGAGAGTGGTGAGAGAGAGCAAAAGAGAGGGGGAGAGAGAGAGCAAAAGAGAGGGGAGAGAGAGAGAGAGCAAAAGAGAGGGGGAGAGAGAGCAAAAGGGGTGGTGAAAGAATCCACCTGGATGGATTCTTTCACCACCCTGCTTTTTTCAGAATCCACCTGGATGGCAGGGTGGTGAAAGAATCCACCTGGATGCAGCGTAAGCAGGGTGGTTCCATCACCACAATAGACTGCCCTTCCGAAAATGGCAGGGTGGTTCGGTGGTTCCATCACCCTCTGGGCAGGCTTTCCCACTAGTTTTTTATAAAGCAATTTGCTGATAATAGACTGATGAAAAAATTGTAAATGAATTTTAAAATGTACAGTATCCACCCCGGGATGTCCACGTCTGATATACAGCGGGAAGTGCAGTGGAGGTTGGCGTTGTATGACACCCAGACACCAGAGGAGGTCATCACCAAGATCATCTCGGATGTTACCCAGCTCAAGTTAGCGGAACTCCACCAGTCCATAGGAGGGGCTTCATCAGCCCATGGAGTGAAGGCTCTCCGACCGCCCAAGCTACCCCATGGGGCCTTCCGAGCCTACAAGGAAGAGGAGGAGGATATTGACTGTTATCTTCAGGTCTTTGAGACCCAATGCGAACTGCAGAGGGTAGCCTTTGCCGATAGACTTTGGCAGCTTTCCACGCTACCCCTTCGGAGGACCAAAAGGATTATAACAAAGTGAAAGACTGTATCCTTGCCCGATATGGGCTCACGCCGGAGGCCCACCGGCAGAAATTCCAGGCACTAAGGAAACAGGATGGACAGCCTTTCACAAAATGGACCCACCAATTCACCCGGTCGATGGCTTCCGGGCTAGCTGGCTGCAAGGCCACCACTGGGGCCGAAGTGGCACAGCTTTTCCTACTGGAGCATTTCTATAACCATGTTCCAGTCAAGATTAAAGAATGGGTCCATGACCGTCAGCCCACCACAGCAGACCAGGCGGCCGTCCTGGCAGATCAGTACGCAGACGCCCGCCACCAAGTTTGCTCGGAACCACAATCGACTCCCCGCCCAGCTTCGGTTGTATTCTGACCCCCAGTGGCTACCAATAAGCCCCGGGCTGCCCAGCCTTTGTCCCTCCGGCCAGAGTCAGGGACTCACAGACTCACAGGGATGTTTCTCCTGCGGGCACCCTGGCCACCTCAGGTGGGAATGCCTGAGTCAGGCCCGACAGCAGCCGGCAGCCCAGCCAAGACGCCAACAGCCTGGGTGAGTGCTCCAGCCCCGACCTACTCAGCCGCTGCCCACTACGCTTATGCACCGGCATCGGCTGACTACCATGAGTGGGCTAAAGAGGAGGTTGGCACTCTACCAGAAGCCCACCTTGTGTCCACAAACAACCGTCAGCACCACTGCCAAACCGTTTGGGGTATTGGCAGATCCCACTAGACCCTGAATCCGTTCCAAAGTCCGCCTTCATCACCCCTTTCGGCCTCTACCAGTTTAATGTCATGCCGTTTGGGATGAAGAACGCTCCAGCTAAACCGCCACCACTAGGTACTGGGATTCTGTGAGACTGTGGCTTCTATGGAGATGCCGGTCGGTCTGGAGGGGTGGGAATGGCGGGAAAATTGTGGGATTGTCCAGGGTCTTATCAAGATGAGCTGTGTGTATCAAAGGCGTGTATGTTTTACAATAAAATCAGTTCCTGTTTCACCTGAATGCTAGTATGTCTAGTTATTTGGGTGGGCTCCTGCTAAAATCACTTTCCTGGGCTACATAGCAGCCTGTTCCAGGCAAAGGAAGGACCCTCTGGCAGAGCTACCTAGTCTAGGTAGCCGGAGTCTGGGACCCTGAGTACTGGTGCTGTCGGGCATCAGGGGTGGCTACAGGCTGTGGTCACTTGCCAGCTATATAGCTGCAGTCGGCAGGGAGGAAGCAGGACCCGTTTGGCGGAGCTACCCAGTCAGGGACGTGCACTCATAGGAGGCAGGGGAGGCAGTGCCTACTCTGCCATATGGGGCCAAAGCTTAATAAAAAAAAAAATTTTAAAAAGTACCCAAAAAATTATTTTTCCCACCATTTCCCCCCCTCATGTAATGCTATGGAGAGGCAGGTACAGGAACGCTTCTCTCCATTGCAGTACATGGGTCAAAGGAAAAGCTGTGCTGCAGCGCCATCTATGTTCTGTCAATATATTAGCAGCTAAAATTGGGACCAATAGGAGGCACCCCTCTTGATGCCTCCTAGCAAGTGAGGCTATATAGATTAATCAGAAGGAGGATGCAGTGAGCAGGGTCATGTGACACAACTGGAAGCTGAGGTAACCTAAGAACAGATAACACCAAGCAGAAGAGTAAAGTAGTATTCTACATCTCTTGTGATTCACACATTGTGTTCAGATACAGCTCATTAACAGGGGGGGACAGTAAGTGAGCATAACCCAATACTGATGGAAGTCAAAGAGTGAATTCAAATTTAAATCTATCATTTAAAACCCAGAGTTTGAAGTTAAGTCTGCAGTGTCCACATTATTTAAACTAAAGTTTTTGACATTGAACATTGCTAAGCCTTCCTTTTTCATGGTTATTTTATTTAATTAGGTACAAATTCCATATATGAACATCTGTTCAGTCAGAGGATGCAGTATCTATTTTTATTTTTCTCTTTGTCTCCATTTATTTAAAGACTGCTGTTAACTTGTAATTCACAAATTAATTGAAAGCTGTTGCATTGTGTTTTTAATATGTTCTGCTTTTATACAAGTTTATATTAATAAAAGGAGATAATGAGTCATTTAAAAAATATATGTAATTATTGCAATTGTTAAATGTTTTTAGAAATAATGCCACTGTAAAGTAACTGGTTAAACACATAGTCAAAGTGAGACATTTAAAATTAAATTTTCATGTTTGAGGTAGAACATGCTATTTTAATCGACTTTTACAGTTATTTATATTTTGAAAATTAGTATTAACTGTTACTGGCACCATGTCAGCAAATGAAATTAGTTTTTGAAAGGAATATGAAAGTCATAATTAAATTAAATTTCCATCATTCAGATAGAAATTGCACACAAAATCTTTCTATTTTACTTTTATAATGTACTTCATCCTTTGGTGTCCTTTGTTGAAGAACATACCTAAGTGGGATGTGCACGTGCGTTTCTTGAGCACCATATTGTAGCAGCTGTGTTGGCAGTATTGATAACTTGTCCTTTGAGTACAATTTGTATGGTAAATTATTTCTATTTTTACAATACAGTAGTGAGTAGAGAAGAGATTATGTATCATTCTAATTGCTTAGAAACTGGCACTTGTGCCACAGAATTGTGTGATTGTAAGTGAGCAGAGTATGTGTGCTTCATTCTTCAGGTAATCAATACATTTCCGATGAGCTGGTGCTTTAGTGCCGTGTTTCTCAACCATGGTCCTCAAATACCCCCATCAGGCCAGGTTTTCATTATAGCTGAATCAGTGCACAGGTGAAGTAATCAGCTGATCAGTAACTCAGTGGTTACTAACTTGCTCTCACCCATAAGCTGATTACTTCACCTGTGCACTGATTCAGGGGAAATTATCAGCTGATCAGTAACTCAGTGGTTACTAACTTGTTCTCACCCATAAGCTGATAATTTCCCCTGTGCAATGGTTCAGCTATAATTTAAACCTGCCCTGTTGGGGGTACTTGCGGCCCTCTGTATATGTGTTTCTCCGGTATCATATCTAGTGCCTCACCAGCCTCTGACCTCACTGCACGTCACTGTATCCGTCACAGGAACAAAGCAAATTTAATGATAAAAGTTTATTGGAAAGTTGTTTAAAATTGCATGCCTTATCTGAATCATGAAAGATTAATTTTGACTAGACTGTTCCTTTAATATCTCTTAGTGTTTACCTTCCTTGGCTTCCAGTAACAAACACGGCAGTAATTTGTACCTCCTGATAGCTAGTAGTATACAAATCAGTGTTGCTCTGATTAAGTTACAAATAAAGAGGAGACAGTTTTACCCCTTGACTTTAAGAGAGCTAATCTAATGGGAAAGAAATAAGAAAATATAGAGGTGTGTAGATAACACCTGTATGTCACCTTAAGAAAAATAAAAATCAAATGCGTATTTATAGATACATGCACCACTCTTTTCAGCATTTCAGAATTCTATTTTTCAACAAGAACATAATGTATATTCTTCAATTGAAACAGTCAGTTGTAGACTGAGAAACACGTTGTGAATTTAAAATAGTTTTTATTAAAGTCTATTGATTTTATGTAGCCGTTTACAGCACAGTTTTTATTTTTTAGAGATCATATTGGACTATTATTACAATTTGCAAGTTTTCGGAGCTGCAACATCAAGGTAATTGAGTCACCAGTTGATCATTTGGCCAGGGTCAGATGGATACACACACACACTGCTCAGTTTGAGGGACGTGGAGACCGGAACCGCTTTGCCACTGTGAGCTTTATGAATGGCTCGTAAGAGTTCAGTAGGCGCATCTAGCACTTTTTAAGTGCCAATTTGTGAGTATGATGACAATTGATTTGGTTGTAATCCATCACCAGTGATATTGCACCATTTTGGCGCCATCTTCTTTTTTGTTGATGTTACAGATCTTCAATTGAATTTATATTTCCATTCAGAAGCTACAAACAATTCAGAATTGTTCCTTTGCATGTATCCCACAAACTAGACTTGTACAAATGCCAAAAAAATCATTTCATCCGAATCTTTCGTAATGAATAATCAGGGAACTTATCTTCCCTGAATATTTGTTGGCTACACTATTCGATTTTTGTTTGTTTTAAACTAAATGAATACTGAATAATTGTTGAAATTTACATTGTTTACGTTAAATGAATGAAAATATTCCTTTGCTACAGGTGAAAAAGTTCCCCAGTAGCATTATACTTACCTCTAGCGTGCTGGAGAACTGCGCTAAACTCGATCCTTCTTCTAAGAGGTCTGGGCCACGCTAATAGGAGGCTTAGCACGGCAGATCCCAGTGTGTATATTAAAGGACCTTCTCTTGGATGGGCCACGCTAAACCTCCTATTAGCGTGGCCCGGGACTCTAAGAAGAAAGATCGGGGTTAGCACAGCTCTCAAGCGCGCTAGAGATAATTTGAAGAAAAATAATGAATACTTACAAATTTCGTCAGTATTTTTTATTTTAATGGTTTATTCATTGGAAAATTAATTTTGTTAAACCGAAACGAATGCACATCTCTAAAACAGACATCACATTCCTCTTATATAGCTAATATATAATATAGGACAATTAATACATTTATAGTTACCATACAATGTCCAAACTAGCATCTCTACAATATTTAATTTATATGTTCTCTGAAAAAAATTGGCATCTTTATTGCATGTATAGTACATATACAAAGATTGTATAACTGAATAGCTTACTCAGTTGAAATATATTTAAAATTTCACATCATAAAACGATGTCTGACTTCCAGTTACAACACACAGGTTAAAACTATGGAATTTAATCAATTCTTATAAATGTTAATCTCGGCAGGCAGATTACCATTTAACACCAGATTCACATGACTACTGGAAATTCAAGCTTGTTTTCATGCTTTTAAACACTTTTATTATGCGTATTATTTGCTTTACAAACTATATAATGATAAACTGCCAAAACCTTTCATTTTCAATTATACGTTATGACACAAGGTGACGGAAAAAAACAGCTTTATGTGTACGGATTAATTTCTGCCATTAAAGGAAACTACTGAACACTGATATACTGTATCTGCACATACAACCTGGTTATTGTATCTGAAATGAGGGAATTAAGCTATTTCTATAGCTAAGGTGTGTACCAGTACATCTTAATGATCATACCTAAAGTTTTACAAGAGAATGCATAATGTAAAAACTTTGACATTTTTTCCCAACAATGCTTCATAGTTTATAAATATTCTAAGCATTTCATATACATTATGGGCTAGATTACAAGTGGTGCACTATTTAACGCTCCCGTTCAAGCGTAAACATTGCTAGAAGTAATCTTTTTGTGCACGCGGGATATTGCGTGTATTACAAGTTGAAAGTAAAACTGTTACGTGCAAGCAAAACCAGAAGCGAGGAGAGCACAGAAAAAAAATTACACTTACCCATTGCACACTAATATTAAAAATTAATAAAAATAATAAAAAATAAACGTCTAGATTACGAGTTTTGCGGTATGGGTGAAAAAGCAGCATTAAGGCTCATAACGCTGCTTTTTCACTACCGCTGATATTACAAGTCTTGCAGGTTTAGGGGCACCGCACACTTTTTTGGCAATTTGCGTAAAGTCTTTTTTTAATGGCACTTCCATAGCGCCGATATTACAAGCTTTTTCTGGGAGGCCAAATAGTCAGTGGTACAGCCTATCCCGCAAGATTCGTAGCGCAATCTAAAGTCAGAAGTTATGGGTTTTACGCTACAAAGCTGTAACATAAAACTAATAAAGTGCAAAAAAGTACACTAACACCCATAAACTACCTAATTAACCCCTAAAACGCCGCACTCCTGCATCACAAACACTAAAATAAATTAATTAACTCCTAATCTGCTGCTCCAGACATTGCTGCCACTATAATAAACATATTAACCCCTAAACCGCCGCACTCCCGCCTCACAAACACTAGTTAAATATTATTAACCCCTTATCTGCCACCCCTAACATCGCCGCCACCTACCTACATTTATTATACCCCTAATCTGCCGCCCCAACTTCGCCGCCACTATACTAAATTTATTAACCCCTAAACCTAAGTCTAACCCTAACCCTAACACCCCCTAACTTAAATATCATTAAAATAAATCTAAATAAAACCTTCCTATTTAAAACTAAATGCTTACCTATAAAATAAACCCTAAGCTTGCTACAATATAACTAATAGTTACATTGTAGCTAGCTTAGGGTTTAATTTTATTTTACAGGCAAGTTTGTATTTATTTTAACTAGGTAGACTAGTTAGTAAATAGTTATTAACTATTTACTAACTACCTAGCTAAAATAAAGACAAATTTACCTGTAAAATAAAACCTAACCTGTGTTACACTAACACCTAACCTTACACTACAATTAAATAAATTACCTAAATTAAATACAATGACCTAAATTACAAAAAAAAAAACACTAAATTACACAAAATAAAAAAAGAAATGATAAGATATTCAAACTAATTACACCTAATCTAATAGCCCTATCAAAATAAAAAAGCCCCCCAAAATAAAAAAAAACTAGCCTAAACTAAACTACCAATAGCCCTTAAAAGGGCCTTTTGCAGGGCATTGCCCCAAAGAAATCAGCTCTTTTACCTGTAAATTTTTTTTACAAACAACCCCCTAACAGTAAAACCCACCACCCACACAACCAACCCCCCAAATAAAAACCTAACTAAAAAAACTAAGCTCCCTGTTGCCCTGAAAGGGGCATTTGGATGGGCATTGCCCTTAAAAGGGCATTTAGCTTTTTTCAGCCCAAAAGCCCTGATCTAAAAATAAAACCCACCCAATAAACCCTTAAAAAAACCTAACACTTACCCTCCAAAGATCCACTTACAGTTTTGAAGAACGGACATCCATCCTCAACGAAGCCGGGAGAAGTCTTCATCCAAGCCGGCAGAAGTGGTCCTCCAGACGGGCAGAAGTCTTCATCCAGACGGCATCTTCTATCCTCATCCTTCCGACGTGGAGCGACTCCATCTTCAAGACATCCGGCGCGGAGCATCCTCTTCTGTTGACGGCTAACAACGAATGAAGGTTCCTTTAAATGACGTCATCCAAGATGGTGTCCCTTGAATTCTGATTGGCTGATAGAATTCGATCAGCCAATCAGAATTAAAGGTGAAAAAATCCTATTGGCTGATGCAATCAGCCAATAGGATTTTTTCACCTTTAATTCTGATTGGCTGATCGAATTCTATCAGCCAAACAGAATTCAAGGGACGCCATCTTGGATGATGTCATTTAAAGTAACCTACATTCGTCGTTAGTCGTCAACAGAAGAGGATACTCCACTCCAAATGTCTTGAAGATGGAGCCGCTCCGCGTCGGAAGGATGAAGATAGAAGATGCGTCTGGATGAAGACTTCTGCCCATCTGCAGGACAACTTCTGCCGGCTTGGATGAAGACTTCTCCCGGCTTCGTTGAGGACTTCTTGCCGCTTGGATGAAGACTTCTTCCGGCTTCGTTGAGGATGGATGTCCGGTCTTCAAAACTGTAAGTGGATCTTCGGGGGTTAGTGTTAGGTTTTTTTAAGGGTTTATTGGGTTGGTTTTATTTTTAGATTAGGGCTTTTGGGCTGAAAAAAAGCTAAATGCCCTTTTAAGGGCAATGCCCATCCAAATGCCCTTTTCAGGGCAATGGGGAGCTTAGGTTTTTTTTAGTTAGGTTTTTATTTGAGGGGTGGTTGTGTGGATGGTGGGCTTTAGTGTTGGGGGGTTGTTTGTATTTTTTTTACAGGTAAAAGAGCTGATTTCTTTGGGGCAATGCCCCGCAAAAGGCCCTTTTAAGGGCTATTGGTAGTTTAGTTTAGTTTAGTTTGGGCTAGGGTTTTTTTTTTATTTTGGGGGGCTTTTTTATTTTGATAGGGCTATTAGATTAGGTGTAATTAGTTTAAATATCTGATCATTTCTTTTTTTATTTTGTGTAATTTGGTTTTTGTTGTTTTTGTAATTTAGGTAATTGTATTTCATTTAGGTAATTTATTTAATTGTAGTGTAAGGTTAGGTGTTAGTGTAACACAGGTTAGGTTTTATTTTACAGGTAAATTTGTCTTTATTTTAGCTAGGTAGTTAGTAAATAGTTAATAACTATTTACTAACTCGTCTACCTAGTTAAAATAAATACAAACTTGCCTGTAAAATAAAAATAAAACCTAAGCTAGTTTCAATGTAACTATTAGTTATATTGTTTCAAGCTTAGGGTTTATTTTATAAGTAAGTATTTAGTTTTAAATAGGAATTATTTAGGTAATAATAGTAGGTTTTATTTAGATTTATTTTAATTATATTCAAGTTAGGGGGTTTTAGGGTTAGGGTTAGACCTAGGTTTAGGGATTAATAATTTTAGTATAGTGGCGGCGACAATGGGGGCCGCAGATTAGGGGTTAATAAATGTAGGTAGATGGCGGCGATGTTAGGGGTGGCAGATTATGGGTTAATAATATTTAACTAGTGTTTGCAATGCGGGAGTACGGCGGTTTAGGGGTTAATATGTTTATTATAGTGGCGGCGACGTTGGGGGCAGCAGATTAGTGGTTAATAAGTGTAGGTAGGTTGCGGCGACATTGGGGGCTGGAGATTAGGGGTTAATAAATATAATGTAGGTGTCGCGATGTTGGGGCAGCAGATTAGGGGTTAATAAGTATAATGTAGGTGTCAGCAAAGTTGGGGGCGGCAGATTAGGGATTAATAATTATAATGTAGGTGTCGGCGATGTCGGGGGCTGCAGATTAGGGGTTAATAATTATAATGTAGGTGTCGGTGATGTCGGGGGCTGCAGATTAGGGGTTAATAAGTGTAAGATTAGGGGTGTTTAGACTCGGGGTCCATGTTAGGGTGTTAGGTGTAAACATAAATTTTGTTTCCCCATAGGAATCAATGGGGCTGCGTTACGGAGCTTTATGCTGTTTTTTTGCAGGTGTTACACTTTTTTTCAGCCGGCTCTCCCCATTGATGTCTATGGGGAAATTGTGCACGAGCACGTAAAACCAGCTCACCGCAGCTTTCAGCAGCTCTGGTATTGGAGTGCGGTATGGAGCACAATTTTGCTCTACGCTCACTTCTTGCCTGATAACGGCGGGTTTATGAAAACCTGTAATACCAGTGCTGTAGGGAAGTGAGCGGTGACAATAACGTGCAAGTTAGTACCGCACCCCTCATAACGCAAAACTCGTAATCTAGCCGAAAGATAGCAGCATCTTTATTTTTTTATTTAGCTACACAGAATACATGTATTCTATTGTTTCAACTTGCATAAGCACTGATATCTATAGGGTAAATAAATTCTAAACATAATTTAAGGGTCCTCTTTCCAATCTTTTGGTCATTGCCATATGGAAACTTTGTATTAAAATTGACCAGTTTTTGGTTAAATAAAACGTTTTTCAATTGATATGAAACTTAGTAACCAACAATGCATTTAAAAAAAAAAAAAAAAAAGTAGTTAAAATATTAAGAGCCAGTCAAACATTTTTAGGAGCAAGTGGGGGAGGGGAGAATTTGTGTATAAATAAATACAGAGCAATACAAAACATTCAGGAGAAATAGTTTCTGGATCATAATTGGGATATGAAGCTCAAATATGTTCTTTTGTAAGTCAGACAGGGAATAACAATTTTAAAAACTTTCCAATTTTCTTCTTTTATCAAATTTGCCTCCTTCTAATGGTATTCTTTGCTGAAGAGATACCTAGGTAGGTCTGGAGCGTTACACAGCAGGAAAAAGTGCTGCCATTTAGTGCTCTTGCAAATGGATACAATTCTTGTAAAACTGCTGATATATAGTGTTCCAGACACGTGCAGGCTCCTCAGCTTACGTCCCTACTTTTCAACAAAAGATTCCAAGAGAACTAAGAAAATGTGATTATAGAAGCAAATATGAAAGTTGTTTATAATTGTATGCTCTGTCCTAATAATGAAATAAAAATTGGGCTTTCATATCCCTTTAAGTTATCTTGCTAATTTAAAAGTTGTTTATATGAAGTACACAATATCTTTTGTTCTGAATTGTAGCATTTCTAAAATTTGCTTTAAAAACCTTTCAAGTTAAAAATGGCTCTTCAGGTAAGCAGGCTGGACATTTCCTAATTGGGCATCCCTGAACCATATGATGTAATAAAGCTGTAGACAAACTTAGGCCTAGATTTGGAGTTTGGCGGTAAAAGGGCTGTTAACGCTCCGCGGGCTTTTTTCTGGCCGCACCATAAAATTAACTCTGGTATCGAGAGTTCAAACAAATGCTGCGTTAGGCTCCAAAAAAGGAGCGTAGAGCATTTCTACCGCAAATGCAACTCTCGATACCAGAGTTGCTTACGGACGCGGCCAGCCTCAAAAACGTGCTCGTGCACGATTCTCCCATAGGAAACAATGGGGCTGCTTGAGCTGAAAAAAAACCTAACACCTGCAAAAAAGCAGCGTTCAGCTCCTAACGCAGCCCCATTGTTTCCTATGGGGAAACACTTCCTACGTCTGCACCTAACACTCTAACATGTACCCCGAGTCTAAACACCCCTACCCTTACACTTATTAACCCCTAATCTGCCGCCCCCGCTATCGCTGACCCCTGCATTATATTATTAACCCCTAATCTGCCGCTCCGTAAACCGCCGCAACCTACGTTATCCCTATGTACCCCTAATCTGCTGCCCTAACATCGCCGACCCCTATATTATATTTATTAACCCCTAATCTGCCCCCCTCAACGTCGCCGACACCTGCCTACACTTATTAACCCCTAATCTGCCGAGCGGACCTGAGCGCTACTATAATAAAGTTATTAACCCCTAACCCGCCTCACTAACCCTATCATAAATAGTATTAACCCCTAATCTGCCCTCCCTAACATCGCCGACACCTACCTTCAATTATTAACCCCTAATCTGACGACCGGAGCTCACCGCTATTCTAATAAATGTATTAACCCCTAAAGCTAAGTCTAACCCTAACACTAACACCCCCCTAACTTAAATATAATTTAAATGTAACGAAATAAATTAACTCTTATTAAATAAATGATTCCTATTTAAAGCTAAATACTTACCTGTAAAATAAATCCTAATATAGCTACAATATAAATAATAATTATATTATAGCTATTTTAGGATTAATATTTATTTTACAGGCAACTTTGTAATTATTTTAACCAGGTACAATAGCTATTAAATAGTTAAGAACTATTTAATAGTTACCTAGTTAAAATAATAACAAATTTACCTGTAAAATAAATCCTAACCTAAGTTACAAATAAACCTAACACTAGACTATCAATAAATTAATTAAATAAACTACCTACAATTACCTACAATTAACCTAACACTACACTATCAATAAATTAATTAAACACAATTCCTACAAATAAATACAATTACATAAACTAGCTAAAGTACAAAAAATAAAAAAGAACTAAGTTACAAAAAATAAAAAAATATTTACAAACATAAGAAAAATATTACAACAATTTTAAACTAATTACACCTACTCTAAGCCCCCTAATAAAATAACAAAGCCCCCCAAAATAAAAAATTCCCTACCCTATTCTAAATTAAAAAAGTTACAAGCTCTTTTACCTTACCAGCCCTGAACAGGGCCCTTTGCGGGGCATGCCCCAAGAATTTCAGCTCTTTTGCCTGTAAAAGAATAAATACAATACCCCCCCCCCCCCAACATTACAACCCACCACCCACATACCCCTAATCTAACCCAAACCCCCCTTAAATAAACCTAACACTAATCCCCTGAAGATCTTCCTACCTTGTCTTCACCATCCAGGTATCACCGATCCGTCCTGGCTCCAAGATCTTCATCCAACCCAAGCGGGGGTTGGCGATCCATAATCCGGTGCTGAAGAGGTCCAGAAGAGGCTCCAAAGTCTTCCTCCTATCCGGCAAGAAGAGGACATCCGGACCGGCAAACATCTTCTCCAAGCGGCATCTTCGATCTTCTTCCATCCGGTGCGGAGCGGGTCCATCTTGAAGCAGCCGACGCGGATCCATCCTCTTCTTCCGGCGTCTCCCGACGAATGACGGTTCCTTTAAGGGACGTCATCCAAGATGGCGTCCCTCGAATTCCGATTGGCTGATAGGATTCTATCAGCCAATCGGAATTAAGGTAGGAATATTCTGATTGGCTGATGGAATCAGCCAATCAGAATCAAGTTCAATCCTATTGGCTGATCCAATCAGCCAATCAGATTGAGCTCGCATTCTATTGGCTGATCGGAACAGCCAATAGAATGCGAGCTCAATCTGATTGGCTGATTGGATCAGCCAATAGGATTGAACTTGATTCTGATTGGCTGATTCCATCAGCCAATCAGAATATTCCTACCTTAATTCCGATTGGCTGATAGAATCCTATCAGCCAATCGGAATTCGAGGGACGCCTTCTTGGATGACGTCCCTTAAAGGAACCGTCATTCGTCGGGAGACGCCGGAAGAAGAGGATGGATCCGCGTCGGCTGCTTCAAGATGGACCCGCTCCGCACCGGATGGAAGAAGATCGAAGATGCCGCTTGGAGAAGATGTTTGCCGGTCCGGATGTCCTCTTCTTGCCGGATAGGAGGAAGACTTTGGAGCCTCTTCTGGACCTCTTCAGCACCGGATTATGGATCGCCAACCCCCGCTTGGGTTGGATGAAGATCTTGGAGCCAGGACGGATCGGTGATACCTGGATGGTGAAGACAAGGTAGGAAGATCTTCAGGGGATTAGTGTTAGGTTTATTTAAGGGGGGTTTGGGTTAGATTAGGGGTATGTGGGTGGTGGGTTGTAATGTTGGGGGGGGGGTATTGTATTTATTCTTTTACAGGCAAAAGAGCTGAAATTCTTGGGGCATGCCCCGCAAAGGGCCCTGTTCAGGGCTGGTAAGGTAAAAGAGCTTGTAACTTTTTTAATTTAGAATAGGGTAGGGAATTTTTTATTTTGGGGGGCTTTGTTATTTTATTAGGGGGCTTAGAGTAGGTGTAATTAGTTTAAAATTGTTGTAATATTTTTCTTATGTTTGTAAATATTTTTTTATTTTTTGTAACTTAGTTCTTTTTTATTTTTTGTACTTTAGCTAGTTTATTTAATTGTATTTATTTGTAGGAATTGTGTTTAATTAATTTATTGATAGTGTAGTGTTAGGTTAATTGTAGGTAATTGTAGGTAGTTTATTTAATTAATTTATTGATAGTCTAGTGTTAGGTTTATTTGTAACTTAGGTTAGGATTTATTTTACAGGTAAATTTGTTATTATTTTAACTAGGTAACTATTAAATAGTTCTTAACTATTTAATAGCTATTGTACCTGGTTAAAATAATTACAAAGTTGCCTGTAAAATAAATATTAATCCTAAAATAGCTACAATATAATTATAATTTATATTGTAGCTATATTAGGATTTATTTTACAGGTAAGTATTTAGCTTTAAATAGGAATCATTTATTTAATAAGAGTTAATTTATTTCGTTAGATTTAAATTATATTTAACTTAGGGGGGTGTTAGTGTTAGGGTTAGACTTAGCTTTAGGGGTTAATACATTTATTAGAATAGCGGTGAGCTCCGGTCGTCAGATTAGGGGTTAATAATTGAAGGTAGGTGTCGGCGATGTTAGGGAGGGCAGATTAGGGGTTAATACTATTTATGATAGGGTTAGTGAGGCGGGTTAGGGGTTAATAACTTTATTATAGTAGCGCTCAGGTCCGCTCGGCAGATTAGGGGTTAATAAGTGTAGGTAGGTGTCGGCGACGTTGAGGGGGGCAGATTAGGGGTTAATAAATATAATATAGGGGTCGGCGGTGTTAGGGGTAGCAGATTAGGGGTACATAGGGATAACGTAGGTGGCGGCGCTTTGCGGTCGGAAGATTAGGGGTTAATTATTTTAAGTAGCTGGCGGCGACGTTGTGGGGGGCAGGTTAGGGGTTAATAAATGTAATACAGGGGTCGGCGGGGTTAGGGGCAGCAGATTAGGGGTACATAATTATAACGTAGGTGGCGGTCGGCAGATTAGGGGTTAAAATTTTAAATCGAGTGGCGGCGATGTGGGGGGAGCTCGGTTTAGGGGTACATAGGTAGTTTATGGGTGTTAGTGTACTTTAGGGTACAGTAGTTAAGAGCTTTATGAACCGGCGTTAGCCCAGAAAGCTCTTAACTCCTGCTATTTTCAGGCGGCTGAAGTTTTGTCGTTAGAGCTCTAACGCTCACTTCAGAAACGACTCTAAATACCGGCGTTAGGAAGATCCCATTGAAAAGATAGGATACGCAATTGACGTAAGGGGATCTGCGGTATGGAAAAGTCGCGGCTGAAAAGTGAGCGTTAGACCCTTTAATCACTGACTCCAAATACCGGCGGTAGCCTAAAACCAGCGTTAGGAGCCTCTAACCCTGGTTTTGACGGCTACCGCCGAACTCCAAATCTAGGCCTTAGTGGTTTAGCCACACCCTTTGCCAGCCAACACCTGCTGTTTAGGTTTAGAAACAAAATATTATAATGTAATTACAGACCATCTGACTTTGTATGCCCTTTGCAAAATGTATACCTCACCAAAGGTATGGTTGCTCAGTTATTAACTTAAAGGGACATTATTATCCTTGTTAATGAGCAGCTTTTAACACATTGAAAATGTGAAGTTAAAACTTTAAATTTCAGTTGAAATAATTAAAGAACTATCAGTTGTGAGCTTCCTGCTCACTTATGATGAGTATTGATAAGAAATTACTATTGGCCAATGAGTATTAGCAAAAAGTAATTATCAGGCAGTGAGCATTAGTAATAGTACTATATTAGTTACAAATTCAAAGGAACTCTGCACTGCCAATACTACATGTAACATTTGCTGAGCATGTCATGTTTGCACTACTCAGACTGGAACACTACGTGCTTAACTCCTGTTAAGGTATTAAACATACAGATAAGGTCCCACTCAGGAGCCGCAGAGAACTTCTGGTCCTCAGCAGGAAACAGCTAGTGAGCCAATCAACAATAGCAGTTGAGCAACCCCACCAAACATCAGCTATGTTCAGCTTGAGAGTTGGAGTGCATGTAGCTCCCTAGCACAACGCCTATGGGGTCAATTTATCATGCTTTGTATGGAGCTTGATGCCACTTGTTTGGCTCGCCGGAAACAAAAGTTATGAAGCGGCGGCCGCGGACAGAAATCAACCTGATTGAATGCAATTGGGTTGCTTGACACCCCCTGCTAGCAGCCGATTGGCCACGAATCTGCAGAGGGCGGCATTGCACCAGCAGTTCACAAGAACTGCTGGTGCAATGATAAATGCTGACAGCGTATGCTGCGGCATTTATCGATGTGCAGCAGACATGATACGCTACATTGTATCATATCCGCTCGCACTTACATAAATATACCCCTATATGTTTAATGCCTTTGCTGGGGAATTACAAGAATGCTAGATATTACTGAGTAAGCATTAAACTGCTTCCTTTTTATGATTTCCTGTCATTTAAAAAGAGTCACAAGTGAACTGTTTAATTAACTGATCCACAAGGCCCTAGTTTTATAGAGATTTCCTAATTAATCAAATCAGGATTGAAAACAAATGACAACAGGATGAACCAAAACTCTATACAACCAATGTCTGAAAGAGCTACTGGTGAGTTATTCACCACATTTAAAGAACAACTACTCTACAATTTACATAATACATATGCATACGTAGTTTATGAAGAATCAAACAATTCATCATAATAGCCATTCTGTAGAAAAATTATCTGACTCCAGCTTTATTCTGTATCCCAAATCTTGTTAAGTTTGTTTGCTTTAATTTAAAAAAATAACAGTACTGAAAGCAAATGTAAGATCTATGTAGCTAGGTAAATAATTCTGTCCTGTTAAGCTTGTGAAACTGTTCTATTAAAGGGATACTGAACCCAAATTTATTATTTGATGATTCAGATAGAGCATGACATTTTAATCAACTTTCTAATTTACTCTTATTATCAATTTTTCTTCGTTCTCTTGCTATTTTTATTTAAAAAGCAGGAATGTGATGCATAGGAGCCGGCCCATTTTTGATTGAGAACCTGGGTTATGCTTGCTTATTGGTGGGTAAATGTAAGCCTCCAATAAGCAAGTGCTATCCATGGTGCTGAACCTAAAATGGGAAAAAGGGGCAACCAGACGTGGACTCCTTGCTCAGTGCTTAGAGGAATATGGCTACACCTCACTAACGAGGCCCAATGGAATCCGAAACAATTGTCTGGGTTTGTTGCGTTCCTTGTTAAGAGGAATTGCCTGGTATTTTGGCGCTGGACTGATATACTACAGGAAAGTTTTTCTCTGTGAGAAGCATTACTGGGCTAAAAAGAAACTGCACCTAGGTAGTAATTTGCCATAAAACAGGCTAACAATGTTATTGAGCTGTTTGTTCGTTCCTGTGAGTGCAATTCTCTCTGTGTGTATTACGCTTGTGAAACAGAACAGACTATGATAACATATTAGCTAAATAACAAGGTTACTCAATATGCTAGATGTTGGAAGTAGTACAGATAAATAGATGGATATTTTTTTTTAATTTTAAGGATCTCATTAGAAAGAGTGGTGGAATCTGTATAGGTCAGGTTTACATACACTAAATCAGTAAGGATTAGAAACATCTGTAATACCAAATATTTGTACTGCATTTCCTTGCCTACAACATGACACAGATAAGCTATTTTCTTCTTTATTGTGATTAGCTCATCTATAGAGAGGACCATGTTTACTTGTGGTGCTAGGCAATGTAGAGAGCTCAATTCCTCATGTGAAAACTGTACTGCACCATAACATCAGAGGCACTGCAGAAGGTCTTAAAATAATACGAAACACAGCACAGATATTTAAAAGGAACTGATTATGTATTACTGATACATAATGGACTCACCTTGCACCATTTACAACACAACAGTAATAAGTAATGAAACACTCTTTTTTTATTTTGTTATCTTAGTTTACAGTTTTTTATCCAGAAGAATGAGTATATTCAAGTTCATTTATGTATTTATTTTTGTAAAGCAAATGTTTAAGGTAATTGTACTATAAACAATGGAACAATAAAGCATTACGATTGCAGTGCAGGGTTGTTACCAGTAATGCCCACAGAAGTTCTACCAGATATTTTGAGGAGTACATCTGACTCAAATTCAATATATTTATTTTTAAATATGTGTCAACATTTTACATGTTATATTTCTATGTATAAAGATGAACCCTTCAAATCATATACAGGTATACCCCGCTCATACAGCGGGTTAGGGACCGGAGCCCCGCTGTAAATTGAAAACCGCCTTAAAGTGAAACAAGGCAGTTTTAGCTTTCTTTCACTTGCCAGTGTGTTTAAAAACTAAAAACATGTTTGAACTAACTTATATTAGGTGTACAATGGTGCTATGTTTAGTTTAACACTCGCACAGCACAGTATTCAATAAATACTGCATCTGTAAAATAGTGACAATTACTGTAGTACAATTTGCCAGACTATAACACTGAGACACAGATTGCACTGTAATGCTGTAAACAGAGTGAACTAAGCATAATAAAATGGTGCCAGTCACTTTTCTCGCAATCTCACGAAGATAACAGCACTGTTTTAAAATCCTTGGATGTTGAACTTCAGCTCCACAAAGCGCTGTATTAGCGAATCGCTGTAAAGTGAAGCGCTGTAAAGTGAGGTATACCTGTATCAGGGCTTGAAAAATGTGTATCAAGTTAAAAGCTAGCCAGTTAAATGAGGAGCTATCTACATGCATTTTAAGAATGAATCAAATGTTATATATAGATATCTGTACAATCATCTAAAAATACAGGAGCCAAAGCAAATATTCTAACAGTTATGGCTGTATGTTTCCCAACATTTCTCAACCCTGCTGCATACCATTACTAAACGTATGCAAAAGCCACAGTTGTGTCTGTGTATATCTGCATATGGTTTGTCCCTGGAATAAAATAATAGAAAAGTCAGTGAGAACGTTGTTTTTAATTGTCCCAGCTACACAGTCTAGAGAGGATCTAGCTAAATGTTAGGTGCGGCTGGCAGTGGTCGGTCTGGTGTCTTTGGGGCTTGATAAACATGGGTGGGAGGGCCTAATTTTATGGTGACTGTGGTGCCCTCATACCCAGTTTTGCTACATTTATATATATATATATATATATATATATATATATATATATATATATATATATATATATATATATACATACATACAGAAAGAGAGGTCTGACCTTTGTTTAATTACACTAAGTGCAAATTTTCCCCTTTACGGGTGCACATTAATAGCGCTCCACTTGTAATCTAGCCCTAAATAGAAGATATGATTTAAATAACCAGTGGAATATAAAACTGGAGCACTTTTTATTTTTCTCTTGGGCCCAAAGGAAAATGGGACATTTATTCTTAACAGAAACGATTCTTGTTCAGCACAATTAAACTGTAGATAAGGTAACTCAAATTTTGATGCTATAAATAATACTGTGGTCATTTCTTAGATACATTTTTAAGTGCATCAGACACAGTGTAAAAATAACAGCTGCATTATTCATAAAGCCCTAAGTGAACCACATTGGTTGCAATCACACAACGTAACACTTGCTTCTAAACCAAGGGTTAATTTTTTAACCACATACTATCATCTATATAAAACGACATTATTTTGTTAGGGAATAGGTTTGATAGTTATTATGCTAATCACATATGTTGCATTGCTCTAATGTAGTATAATCATGCTATTCAGAGATGTATTGTTAATTATTATTGGTGGGGGGGTTTTGCATGTTCTCAAAATTATTATTAGCTCACTATTGTAAAATTGTATTTTCCACTGTATGTTATGGCTGGCAGTATATAGCACTAATTAAACTGTTTGCTTCTTGGCAACTAAAGAATTGGGGTAAAATATTACAGAGTGCAAAGATGTTTCTATTATAAGTTGTCATATTTCACATTATTCCGTTATTTTGAGTTAGAGCAACATGTCACAACTAGCAAATATGCTTAAAGGGACACTGAACCCAAATTTTTTATTTTGCAATTCAGAAAGAGCATGCAGTTTTAAGCAACTTTCTAATTTACTCCTATTTTCAATTTTTCTTCGTTCTCTTGCTATCATTATTTGAAAAAGAAGGCATCTAAGCTTTTTTTTGGTTTCAGTACTCTGGACAGCACTTTTTTATTGGGGGATGAATTTATCCACCAATCAGCAAGGACAACCCCGGTTGTTCACCAAAAATGGGCCGGCATCTAAACTTACATTCTTGCATTTCAAATAAAGATACCAAGAGAATTAAGAAAATGTATAATAGGAGTAAATTAGAAAGTTGCTTAAAATTTCATGCTCAATCTGAATCACAAAAGAAAATTTTTGGTTACAGTGTCCCTTTAATAGACTTAGGGCCGATTATCTAATGGCCTCTGCTCAGTTGAGATTATCTAAAAGGCACATTTTATACAGTCATCTATATATTTAAAGGGACATGAAACCCAATATTTTTCTTCTACTATCAAATTTTCTTCATTCTATTGGTATCTTTTGTTGAAATGCAGGGACGTAACTTTAGGAGCATGCACGTGTCATCAGCACTATATGGCAACCGTTTTGCATGAATGTTATCTATTTGCAAGAGCACCAGATGACAGCACTATGTCCTGCAATGAAGTACTCCAAACACCTACCTAAGTATCTCTTCAACAAATAATACTGTGGGAAGGAAACAAATTTGATTATAGAACTAAATTGGAAACTTGTTTAACATTGTATGCTCTGTCTGAATTACACGATAAATCTTTTAGCTTTCTTATCCTTTTAACTAAGAGGTGCAACATGCATTTCTGTTTGCAGTGACGAGATACATATATACAATAAAATAAGCATACTCTATAAAATGTACGCTGTAAAAATCAGATTCCTATTATGCATAAAGATTTGCGCACATACAAATAGGGGTAAAAAAACTGCTGCATGATGCAAATTCAAATTATGCCGTACAAATCATTATTAAATTATAAAGAAACATTCGTCTTCAATATAAAAGGTAAAACTTGTATTTAAAGTGTATTTAAAGTAGTAATTTATGGTGGGGGGCAACAGTTTAAATCGTAATCAAGAAGTCAAGACATAAAAAAGTATCCAGTTATTCCTATTTTGAAATGGGTCTCACAGCACGAGGGAGTGGGCTGAACAGGGCGTTCCCTGGGACTGTATGCAGTTTCTTCACAATTTGTAACAAAAGATCTATCCAGAGGGGCCCATTTATCAAGCTCCGAATGGAACTTGAAGGGCCGTGTTTCTGGCGAGTCTTCAGACTCGCGAGAAGCAGCAGTTATGAAGCAGCGGTCTAAAGACCGCTGCTCCATAACCTGTCCGTCTGCTCTGATGAGGCGGACAGGAATCGCCACAATACAACCCGATCGAGCACAAAACACATCAAAATTACATTTAAAAGTACAGTTATTCTCACAATAACACTGTGCAATAAAAATTATTTAATTAAAACATTGCATAAAAAAGCTATAAGGGCTCCAAGATAGGAGGTCTCAGGTGTTAGAAAAAAATGGCTGCAAAAGGATTTAACATTGAGATAGATATATACACATGTCTAACTATGTATATATATATATATTATTATTATCGGTTATTTGTAGAGCGCCAACAGATTCCGCAGCGCTATATATATATATAAAAAAGAGTGTGTGTGTTTTATGTGTGTACAGATGTTTTTATGAATTTCTATGTACACATATAAACACATACATTTACAGTATAGCTGTGTGTATATGTACAGTGTATATATAAATATATATATATATATATATGTGTGTGTGTGTGTGTGCATTGGTGCTTTGCAGTCAAGTAGCTGAAAAAACATGGAAAAGCATTTCTATGCAATATTGATATTTAATAACGTGTTAAACTGTGTTCTTTACATACGGGAATATGTTCTAAGTATTTATAAATAGATATTCCTTTATTTATTTATATATATATATATATATATATATATATATATATATATATATATAGTGTATATATATATATGTGTATATATACACAGATATATATATATATGTGTATATATATCTATGTGTATATATATGTGTGTCTATTGATGAATAAATAGAATATCTTCTTCCATGTGAAGAACATTGGAATGTTAAGTATTAATATTTAATTTTACAAAGAACAAAAAAAAAAAGGGGAAGTTTGCTCATCTATTAATGCTATTCAATATTTTACAAAATATTAGTAAGGTGCTGCCTGGAGAAAATATATATATAGATATTGTATATAGAAACGTGAATGGCCCAAAATAAGGGACATCCAAAAGACCAGGGGTATAGCACACCAACTATCTAGAATTATTCACAGGGACAGTTTGATAAATGCAAAAATTATATACTTTATGTAATCATGAATATGCAAATTGGAACATGCAGATATACAAAAACATAAAGAGAGACAAACAAAACACATGGGCCCCTCACAAAAGATCAAAAGATGCCGGCTTAGAGAGTTTCCTATGGTGCACCATAGTAATTAAAGTTCAGCAAGCAAGCTGGATGTTAGTAGCATTTAGCACTCAAAGCAAGCGAGTAAGTACTCAAAATGTAAGCTCTGTTTGTATAGACCAGACAGAAAGTGTCCACATGAGCATCAAGGGAGACCAACAGGATAATGTCAGGCAGACTGCTGTTAGCAACGCCAACTCCACCGGTAAGGCCGCCATCAGCACATAACCAACTCCACCGGTCTAGGATGAAATACCTGTTTCTTCGCTTATATCTCGTGTCCCAAGGTATCATGGCTCACTCCACTTCAACACTGTCATCAATTAAGGATCCGGAGACTGTAAGGGGACCCACGGAATATGAGCTGCACACCTATGCATCCTTTAGCGCGTTTTGCTCCTTTCAAATTGCAGCCGGGAGCTTCTTCCGGGTGATGATGTCAGATGGAAAGTTCGTCCTCTTATTGGCCATCTGGGTCATGTGACAATATTCGTCATTTTGTAGCTGATTTGTTAAAGTACTTAATGCAATACAGAATGTTCGCTATTTTAGTACTTTCAAAAGATGAAAACTATCGATCAAACTTGTTGAAATGCTGATAATGAATGAGGACAAAAACAGGACAATAACATATACACAAACCTACATGGATTAAACAGAAATGAATGGTGTGAATAACTTAAAGGGACAGTAAACCTAGCAAATAATGTTATATAATTTTGCACATAGTGGAAATTTATATAACATTAACTTTCCGCCATATTTCTAAAGCAAAGGGTTATATAGCTATTTTGCAATGAAAACAGAACGCCGCTCCTGGCTCTACTGAGCGGGTCTGTTTTCTTCTCGTAAGCGCATCGTGGGCACGCTGTCTAGTCACAGCACGCCCGATCGTGCTATTAAACTCAATGTAGCTCATTCCCACTCTGGTCTGGTAGCGGGAGCTTAATAGCACGATCGGGCCGGCTGTGCTTAGACAGCATGCCCAGATGGGCTTAGGAGAAGAAAACAGACCCACTCAGTAGAGCCAGGAGCAGCGTTCTGTTTTCGTTGCAAAATATCTATATAACCCTTTGCTTTAGAAACATGGCTAAAAAGAGGCAAATTCCATCTTCTCGTTGAGTCCTATTGGGGACAATGTTTGTAGATTAAAAATCCACCTTGTTTCCTTTTGTAGTAATATAGTGTCAATGTTTCCCCCTCGTCTACTCTGCTTAACATCAATTCCAATGAATTCCAAATTGTCCAGTTTGGACTCATGGTGCTCTGCAAAGTGTCTGGCAATTGGGCTATCTATATTTAGATACTTGATCTTATCTTTGTGTTTAGTAATGCGTGATCTAAATTCCCTATACGTTTTCTCCACATTATCCTGTGGGTCTCCCTTGGTGCTCATGTGGACACTTATTGTCTGGTCTATACAAACGTAGCTTACATTTTGAGTACTTACTCGCTTGTTTTGAGTGCTAAATGCTACTAACATTGAGCTTGCTTGCTGAACTTTAATTACTATAAAGCACGATAGGAAACTCTCTAAGCCGGCTTGTTTTGCTCTTTTTTGAGGGGCCCATGTGTTTTGATTGTCTATCTGTCTGTCTTTATGTTTTTGTATATCTGCATGTTCCAATTTTTATATTCCTGATTACATAAAGTAGATATTTTTTGCATCTATCAAACTGTCCCTGTGAATAATTCTAGATAGTTGGTGTGCTATACCCCTGGTCTTTTGGATGACCCTTATTTTGGTCCATCCACTTTTCTTTATACAATTTCTATATATTAATATTTCATGTTGGGTTAGCACTCTTGAGAAAATGCGATCAGGTTTTCGCAACTTGTTGGGTGTTATTTTTTCCCCACTTTTCACCCTCTATTGAAGTTTATGGGGCAATACGTTAATGCGGTTGTAATATTCTAGATTCGACTTTTTGTGTGCGTCAGTTTAGTACACAAGCAAAAACATTTAAACTTTCAACTTGTAATACGTGCGCTACCGATAAGTGCAAAAACCAAAGAGAGTTAATGCACGAGTGGTAGCGATAAATTGCGCTCCACTTGTAATCTAGCCATTATTGTTTAGAAATACTGAAGTCAGAGCTTCCTCCAGAACTTCCCCCTGCCCACAAAAATTATAGATCCACTGTATATCTGCTATATATTGCTTAATATTATATAATGATGCTTAGATTCGTATTTAAAAAGCTGTGTATAACCAATTATACAAAAAAAATACAGTTAAAAAGTTTAGAAAGGTAATAACCGGAGTTTTCTCACAGGTAACGACCTTTAAAAAACAATGTTTTAAATTTGTCAAAATACCAAAAGCTGGCAGCTGTTAAAGCCATCTTGAATAGTGTTACAATGTCCGGGAGTAAAATAATTTCCTTTGTGGTTTACTAGAACTTGAGTGCTTAAGTGCTCAATGAATTGCAACAGTGTATGAAGGTCAAACATAACACAAGGAAATACCTGTTACAAAATGTTCTAACATAATAGCCTTAGAAGGGCATCCACTACTGTTCTTGTTCTAGGTATTCTGCGTAGTTAGTGCAAACTTGTTATAATGCCGCCCTGAACCAAACCAACATATATACAAACTGTCTATAAATCAGTAATGAAATAAAAAATGAGATTCAACACTTATAACACAATATAAATCCCATGAAAAGGAACAAGATTATTAATATATTTAGTTGCGCTAATTCACACTCAAATTAAAATATATATAGAAGTTGATTGTATGTTGCTATTATTATTATTACTAGTAATTAAAGTGAATGTAAAGTTTCATCAAGTAGTGCCCGGTTTTTAAAAATACTATTAAAAACAGGGGCACTTTCATTGATAAAACTTTACCATATTTGTAGAAATACTTACCGCTTCGTCTTGAAAGCCACTCCAGCGCTTCGCCAGCCCGTCGCAAGCCTCTTCCTATGTCAGCAATGACGATTCCGACATCCTCCAATCACGGCTCCCCCCCCCTCCCCGGGGAAGCATTGCCTAAAGCAATGCTGTGATTGGAGGAAGGCCGGAATCATCATTTCTGATGTAGGAAGAGGCTTGCGACAGGCAGGGGAAGCGACATCACCAGCGATCCGGCTTTCAAGACGAAGAGGTAAGTATTTCTACAAATATGGTACAATGTAAAGTTTCATCAATGAAAGTGCCCCTGTTTTTAATAGTATTTTTAAAAAACGGGCTCTACTTGATGAAACTTTACATTCACTTTAATGATGATAATAATAATAATAAAATGTATGCTATTTCCATTTAGCAAATAACACATCTCACACCAACAACTTGGATTTAACCAATTCGCTTTATGCTTCTAAAGTTAGGATTATATTATCTATATTTGTACTAAGGTCCCACTTCCTGGATTCTAAAAATGCACGTCTGGTTCCTCAAATTTTTGTTGTCTCCAAATTAAGATACAAAAAATTATCAACCTGTATATAAACAACAACATATTTTACGTGGTGCAGATTAAAACATATTTTATATGCCTTACAAATATACTTGATGGTTCAGTTAAAAAAAAATAATAATAATAATTAAAATACTTAAAGGGACAGTCAACACCAGAATTTTTGTTGTTTTAAAAGATAGATAATCCCTTAATCATCCATTCTCCAGTCTTGCATAACCAACACAGTTATAATAATAATACACGTTTTACCTCTGTAATTACCTTGTATCTCAGCCTCTGCAGACTGCCCCCTTATTTCAGTTCTTTTGACAGACTTGCATTTTAGCCAATCAGTGCTCACTCCTCGGTAAATTCACGTGCATGAGCTCAATGTTATCTATTTGAAACACATGAACTAATGCCCTCTAGTGGTGAAAAACTGTCAAAATGCATTTAGATTAGAGGCGGCCTTTAAGGTCTACGAAATTAGCATATGAACCGAATAGGTTTAGCTTTCAACTAAAATTACCAAGAGAACAAAGCAAAATTGGTGATAAAAGTAAATTGGAAAGTTGTTTAAAATTGCATGCCCTATTTGAATCATGAAAGTTTTTTTGGACTTGACTGTCCCTTTAAGTTGCACTAGAATTATTTCAGACAAGTCAGTTTTCTGCCATTCACATTTAGCCTGAACTGTCAATAAAATAATTATTTATAATTTTATCTTTACAAGGATAATTAAAAGAAAAACACAACACATATAATTGCTATAAATAAAATGTCACCTAAATATTATATAGAGTTTCTTTTTTAGATTTACCATTAGCCAGCAGAGGCAACACCTCTTACACAGGATATTTCTAAACTCTTTTGTTTATTTACATGTATTTGCATTTGCCATTATAAATAGCATTATAAATGTAGCTTGTTGACTATACTGCAGCCAATGAGCAGGATCAGTGCACGTGTATACGCACGCAAAGAGTGATTGTAACATAAGCAATAGATAGAGAGAGAAAAAGAAGATCGAGATCATTTTCGTGTGTAGGTATTACACAAAAGAACGTTTTGACTCAATCTAATTCTTACTGCCGTGCAAAAAAATAAAATAAATTAAAAAAATCAAACTGGAGTAAAAAGTGGGACTAATTATTTCGTATAGGGCTAAATTTATCAATTTGCGGTTAGGCAGGCAGGGATCACATGTTCTCAACATGGAAAACTTATAGCCTCCTTTGGATTTCAGTACCACTTATATGCTGATGATACCCAAATCTATCTTTCCTCTCCTGATATCTCTCCCTCTTTACTCATCCAGATTTCCAACTGCCTCTCTGCAATTTACTCTTGGTTGTCTTCACACTACCTCCAACTCATCTGTCCAAAACTGAGCTGCTTCTTATTCCCCCCTCTTCGAGACATCCGACACCTGACATTTCTCTGATGGTTGGAGACTTTATTCTCAACACCTCACCCCAGGTCCTGCCGTTCACACCTATGCAACATTTCCTTACTCAAAAATCTACAAAAATACATATTAATTCTCTAATTTTGTCATGCATTGATTATTGCAATCTACTCCTAAATGGCCTTCTAAAACACAGCTTCTCCTGCCTCCAATCTATTATGAATGCTTCTGCTAGACTCATCCACCTAAGTCGCCGATCTGCATCAGAAGCTGTGCTCTGTCAGTCTCTACACTGGCTCCCCATACACTCCAGAATACAATTTAAAGTATTAACCCTAACTTACAAATCACTAAACAGTCTAACTCCCAACTATATTTCCTGTCTCATCGTGAAATATTCCCCATCCCATCCTCTTCGATCAACCTCTGACCTACGTCTCTCCACTGCTGTTATCTCTACGTCCCACTCCCGCCTTCAAGACTTTGCACGTGCTGCTCCTGTCCTCTGAAACTCTCTACCCCGCTCCATAAGACTGTCTCCAACCTTGTATAGCTTCAGACGCTCCTTGAAAATCCACCTATTCAGAGAGGTGTACCATCTCTCCTCCATCCCTCAACCGAACTAAACTAATACATGAACTGCCTGACTCACTGCTGCAACTACAACCGATGTAACAAGCTACCCCAACCTTATGTCTCTGCACCCTAAACCTGTAGACTGTAAGTTCTCCGGAGCAGGGCCCTCTTCCTCCTGTACTAGATTTGTTTAGTTTTGTTATGTTTTGTATTTGATCAAAAATCTTTGTCATTGTATACCCCCTATCATTGTACCCAGCGCTACAGAATTTGGCAGTGCTATACAAATAAATGATAATAATAATAATAAAAATAATAATATCATCGCAAATTGTGGAGCACCTTTGTTCCCCATATTTACTAGGGCATGAGCAAATGTTTGTGCAATGCCGCCCTCTGCCCTTAAACAACCAATTATGTGAAAGTTGAGCTTGTCAATCACTCTGGTCGAATTGGTCCAAGATTTATGAAGCAGTAATTTATACCAATGCTTCATAAATATCACTTGCAGGCTCAAATGAGCCAGCCTGCAACCAATCAAGAATTTCAGAACTTTATAAATCTAGCCCTTAGTGTCAATATATATTAATAAAAATGTAATAGATTGCAGATGCTGGTAAGGAACATGTGCATAATATTAAATCATTTTTAGCTATTCCCCAATTCTTAGACAAATATAAATATACCATGCAAATGACAATCTCTAAATCTATGAGTACGTTTAGGACATTTCCAATTTAGCTATGATAAATACTATTAAAATAACATAAAATAAAAATAATAATAATAACAATAATAATAATGACAAAAACTGTTCTGCATGTGCCTAGAACCTGTGAAGTTTAATACATCAGCAAGCTGTTCTCTCTCTTACTCTATTTAGCCATTTGTAATTCTCAAACATCTGCATTTCAAGTTTTGACACAGAGGTTCTTATTTGTGGGGATAAAAATAAATGTTCTGAGATCTTCCTAGTGTAATTAAAATCCATTTTAGAGGCCAGCAATGGATATAATAGGTAGTGATTTAGGGCTATAGTATTAATATCTATATGATATAGATACCAGTGTAATAGAGACTGCGGGCTCCAGTTTCTTACTTGTCTAGTCATAGAGACTGGCCAAGCGAATTGCTACACCATGCATAACTACTTATAGGCCACAATATTCAAAACTTCACCAGGCCAACGTGGAAATGGCTGGTGGGCTTCGCCAGTATCGCCACACATCGCCCTGGTGATATTGTCAAATAAAAGGGGCATGTGCAATATTTATTTAAATAATTTTTATCAGACAGTGTTAATATGAGTTTAACTGTACTTTGTTATGTATTTTTGAAGTGTTTTGTGTAACTTTTTTGTTTTGGAAAACAGTTAACCACAGCTCTGAGATCGCTGTATGGATTGAAGAATAAACGGCAATTGAAAAAGGCAATCAAAAAGGCTTGTAAAAAGACGATATCGCTTGTGCAAAACCCTTTCCTCCTCACTTGTTATCTAGCCCACAGTGATTTAAAAAAATATGCATGGTCTATTGTATACAAATTAAAATGTATTTATGTAAGTTTGTGTTTATTATTTTAAATATAAATATATTTTTAAAATATATATTTATGTTATAAAAGACAGTTGCATTATAATTATAGTATAACATAACTGCATGCATGTTATGTAATAATACAATTGTAATACTAATTACTTTTGTAACATAAATATACATTTAAAAAAATATATTTATGTTTACAGTAATAAACACAAGAAAAAATAAATACATTTTAATTTCTATATAATACTTAAAATAATATACATCATTCTTGAGAATGCATACTATTTTAAACATTGTAGATAAATGCTAAAATACACTATTAATCCTTAAAGTGAAAGTTAATTTTGCACATTTAAAACACAGTATCTCATTATCCCCATGTATCTAAACATAATCGCCATATTTTTTTTAATAAAAAATATTAATATATGCATTTTTTTACTAACGTTTTTATCCATCCGTTTTCCTCCTGACTCCTCCCATCTTATACTTCCTGTCTTTCTCAGTCATTACGTATAGAGCAGTCCCACCCGCTCTATACGTGTCATATATGCACGTTCACAAAGATCTAGACCATTTGCGCATGCGCGATTGAAGTTTGCGATCCGCAATGCGCATGCGATTAACAATACTGCTGGGCTTTAATGCACAGGCGTCTCCCTCAACTCACAACATAGTAATGAATGGATCACGATATTGTATTCATTCATTACTATGCTATTTGCCAACAAAACATGTTATATGCGATCCGCTTCAATGTTGAAAATACTGAGTGAATCGTCAGAAGATTATGAGAATTAAGCTGTGAATGATGTGCGCATGCGCGAATCGGCAACGAGCTTTGTGCTGTGTAAAATGTTAATTAGATGGGACGCATGCGCAGATTGGCCAATATGAAAATGACGTAGTGTCACGGCCGCCTAACGGCCAGGATTTCAATTGGCACACAGACAGACATCATGAGGAAGTAGAAAAATGCACGAAAAACGGGTTGTTATTACAGAAGACAAAATTGGGATTGAAAAATAGGTAAAACTTTGTTTTAAAAAAAAAGTTAGAAATTTGATGAATGAAAGTCCTAATGAATTTATATGTTAAACTTAATTCTGTAGAGCAAACGTTTAAACTTTACCTTCACTTTAAGCTGCCCTAACCTAGTCACCTAACCCCGCCACCATATCGGATGGTGAGTTTAAACTTTGGGTTTAGTTAGAGCTTTTTTTGGGTGTTTTTTTATTATTTAGAATACGATTTTTTATTTTAATTTTTAAGGTAGATTTTGTAGTTAGCCTTTATTATTTGGGGGGGGGTTACTTGTATTGTAGAAGGGGGGGTTGTAATTTATTTTAATGCAAAAGAGCTTTAATAGCTTTAGGGTATTTCCCTACAAAAGGCCATTTTAAGGGCTATATTAACCCCTTAATGACAGAGGACGTACCAGGTACGTCATAGGAAAAAACTCCCTTAATGACAATTGACGTACCTGGTACGTCCTCTGTTGTCTGAAGTGCTGGAAGCGATCACGATTGCTTCCAGCTGCTTCCAAGGGATTGTAGTGATGCCTCAATATTGAGGCATCACTGCAATCCCCTATTTTACATACTGATGCAGAAAGGGCCACTCTGTGGCCCTCTCTGCATTGGCCACTGATACTAACAATTTCGTTGGTTGGTGGGAGCAGCCTTTATCTATAAAATTAGCCTCAGTTTATTTCCCAAAGCGATCTGACTTCGTTTGTGGTTATTACCGGAGGGGTGTTTGCGGCCGGGGGGCGGGGGGGGGGGCGGGTGCAAAATTATGCCTGAAAATGAAAGTAAAAAAAAAAAGACCGATGTGGAAGCAGGGTGATCTTAGTTCTTTAGTAAGGGATCTGGGAGGGGGAGGGATGTAGATCATTTAGGGGGGCCAGCTACACTACAGAAAACAAGTATTACATATAAAAAAGTAAAAAAAAAAACTATTTTGGGGGGCAAATTGGGTACTGGCAGACAGCTGCCAGTACCCAAGATGGCGGCAAATAGTTAGAGGGGGAGGTTTAGAGAGATGTATTGGGGGGGGATCAGGGAGGTTGTGGGGTAAGGGGGATCCATCACTGCAGACTGTATGAAAAAATAAAAATAATAATAATAAATTATTTTTATTTCAGTACTGGCAGACTTTCTGCCAGTACTTAAGATGGCGGTGACAATTGTGAGGTGGGGAAGGGAAGAGAGCTGTTTGAGGGGGGTCAGGGGGGGATCAGGGGGTGGGATGTGTCAGGTGGGAGGCTGATCTCTACGCTAAAGCTAAAAATTAACCCTACAAGCTACCTAATTAACCCCTTAACTGCTGGACATATTACAAGTGTGGTGCACAGCAGTATTTAACGGCCTTATTATTACCAAAAAGCAACGCCAAAGCCATATATGTCTGCTATTTCTGAACAAAGGGGATCCCAGAGAAGCATTTACAACCATTTGTGCCATAATTGCACAAGCTGTTTGTAAATAATTTCAGTGAGAAACCTAAAATTGTGAAAAATTTAATTTTTTTGTTTTTTATTTGATCGTATTTGGCGGTGAAATGGTGGCATGAAATATACCAAAATGGGCCTAGATCAATACTTTGGGATGTCTTCTAAATATAAATATATACATGTCAAGGGATATTCAGGGATTCCTGAAAGATATCAGTGTTCCAATGTAACTAGAGCTAATTTTGGAAAAAAGTGGTTTGGAAATAGCAAAGCGCTACTTGTATTTATGGCCCTATAACTTGCAAAAAAAGCAAAGAACATGTAAACATTGGATATTTCTAAACTCCGGACAAAATTTAGAAACTATTTAGAATGGTTTTTTTTTGGTGGTTGTAGACGTGTAACAGATTTTGGGGGTCAAAGTTAGAAAAAGTGTGGTTTTTTTCAATTTTTTCCTCATATTTTACATTTTTTTATAGTAAATTATAAGATATGATGAAAATAATGGTATCTTTAGAAAGTCCATTTAATGGCGAGAAAAATGGTATATAATATGTGTGGGAACAGTAAATGAGTAAGAGGAAAATTACATCTAAACACAAACACTGCAGAAATGTAAAAATAGCCATTGTCATTAAGGGTAAGAAAATTGAAAAATGGTCCGGTCATTAAGGGGTTAATATAACTTTAGTGTTGGGTTTTAGTTTTTTTTTTGTTTTGGGTGGGTTTTATTTTTTATGGAGCATTAGTGTTAAATATAATAGTGTTTTTTATTTTTGATACTGTCTTTTTTATTTTCTGTAACTTAGGGGGTTTAGTTTAGAGGGGAGGTTAGGTGTTACTTGTGGTGGGTATGAGGTGGTTGAGGAGTTAGCAGGATAGATACTTGCAGTGGGTATGTGGCGGTTGAGGGGTTAACAGTATAGATACTTGCAGTGGGTATGTGTTAGTTTGCGATCGTGGGGTACTTTGGTTAAGGGGTACTTATGGTTAGTGGATAGGCACGGCAGCTATATCCTAAGGGATTGTTACTATACATTGCCAATATGGGCGGCGATGCTGGGTGTTATCTTTTGCCAGCATTGTTGACCAATGGCATGTATAGTAAATGCCCTTTCAGCAATGCTACCTGTTAGCATCTATGTCAGGAGATTGGAATATTTCAACCAGCTCAGGCGACGTAGTGGCGGATCCCTTGGAATATCTTGCCACCTCGTAGCACTTTCAATCATCGAGGTCATTGTTGCACAAAATGCACTAGTCTGACGTAATATGGTACTAATAAACAAAAAACACTGTTGCTACCTTTTTTGTGTTATGAGAATTAAATCTACCCCAAGGTTTGGCCTGAAAGATAGCTGAGCTCTCATAATGACACCCACAAAGAAATAAAAGAAAAATCTAATGAAAGAAGAAAATACATATAGCCTGGAAGTAAAAAAAAAAAGGCAAAACTTAAGCTGTAATACACAGGACAAAGGCAGGAAAAAAAGACATTTTAACAGAAACAAATTATATAAAATGATAAAAGTTAAACAAGGACAACCCTAAAATATACCTAAAAGTAGACTCAAATATTATAAATATTGTTCATAAATAGCTGTATGTACAGTTCACCTCTTAAGGACACAATAAAATATTGACTTGAAATTACAGGTCAAAAGGGATAACTGTACCTGTAGCTTTTATCTGAGACACAAAACACATAAGTTAGAATAAAAAAACAGCCACAGAGATCAGAAATTCCATACACTGGCACAGAACTGTGCTATTACAAAGTAAACCATATCACACAGAAAAAAACCTAAACTAAATAAAACTGGTAAACTAAAATGTAACCATTTCACAACCACAATTCACTATGAATAAATTATAGAATGTAAACTGTATCACAAAGAACTGTTTTGCCTAAGTGTGCACACATTTTTTGACTATTATTTATTATTTTATTTCTAATCTTCGTTTTTTTCTATAGAAGACAGAAGAGCTGTTTTATAAAAAAAAAAAAATTGTATGTGAATTTGAATAAATGTCAAAATATGCTTCTTTGTTACCTATTTTTAAGGAACAAACCAGACTGATAGAAATGCAGAATGTAGTAATGTTTTATTGTTTTTAGTTTTCTTTAACTTGTAAGAACAGTGGTAATTCTAAAGTTTATACATATATATATATATACAGTATATATATATATTTACACAATTCACCCTTAATTTAAATAAACGTGCAAAAAAATAATGTTCTAAAATGTTAGAGCATTTTAATATTGTGCTATTACTTGCAAAGAGGTTAAACACATAGATAAGCTCCAGAACAGCAATGCACAACTGGGGTCTAGCTGAATACATCTGGTGAGATAACGAGGCACATGTGAGTGTAGCCACCAATCACCAACCCAGTTGTGCACTGCTGCTCCAAAGCTTACCGAGTTATGCTTTTCAGCAAAGTATAACAAAATAACAAAGTAAATTGTGTAACAGAAGTAAATTATAAACTCCATGCTCTCTCTCAACCATAAAAGTTTAATTTTGACTTTTATCTCCCTTTAAAGGGACACATGATTCACCTAGGACATACAATTTTAAACAGCTATAAAATGTAATTCTATTATCAAGTTTGCATCTTTCTCTTTGTATCCGTTTTTGAAGTTATTCATAATTTTACAGATATAATATGGCAGGAATATTTTCTCTGGTTGACATGTGAGGTTACATCACTCTAGAAGGTAGAAGAACAACTTTGGAACCTACTGAACACCTAGCATTTCTAATGAATAACATAAGATTTATTCTAGAACATAATTATTTTAAATTTGAGAAAAAATAATTACAGGCAAAAGAGATGAACCGTAATGGGGACTACTTTCACCCCATCCTATGCTAACTTTTTATTAACAAATTTGAAAAGAACTATATTTGGGCAAACAACCCCTATTCAGCCAATCGGCACATACTGTATATTATATTATCATCTTATGGAAAGGAGATATCATAGAATTAGAGAAAATTATGACATTCATAAATTCAAATACATACAATCTAAAATTTACTGAAAAACATTCCAAATCGGACATTGAATTTTCAGATCAGGCTTTATATGTTGACAATACACAGAAAACTGCAGTCTTTAATTACAGAAAACCAACAGATAAAAGCTGCTTTATTAATAATAATAGTGCTCATTAGGACAGTATCTAAGACCTAGAAGGAACGGCACACATAATGAAGATTTCAATAGAGTGGCTTAAATAATGAGTAATAAAGTTCAAGAAAAAGGTTATAATTAAAAACTCATATCCGAAGCAAGAAATAAAGCATTTTATAGAATTAGATCCATGCTTCTGTCACCCCAAAAAGAGAAATCATTTAAAAACAGAGAAGATAGGAATTAACTTAGAACTTACATATAATGAAAGTAATCAAATTATCAGAAAAGTGTTGAAGAAACATTGGGGGATTTAAAAATCAGATCCTCTTCTTCATGTTGAACTGACAGAAGAAACTTTAATCCCTTTCAAAAAATCTTTAAAATGTATTGGCACCTAGTAGATTGAAACCTTTGGGAAAAGATAATCGAGTAACTAAGGACACTAACAAAAATAGGTGAACACACTGACTGTTTACTCCTCTTGAAAAAGCCTGCATGTTTAGTGGAAGAAATGTGTTTTAGGTTTAGTGTGTCCAACCAGAGTCACCAAATGTCTTACAGCAACATCATCGTGCAAGAGAAAGAACATTTTGCCCGTAAGCCACGGATTTTTCGAGAACGCATGGATTGAGAAGATGCTGAAATAGCCTATAGAGGTAGACAGGCCCAGCCTGAAAAGGACACCGTTTTAACATTTGATGTGCTTGGAAACCTTTTTAGCTAGTAAGTGCATTTATTTTGTTGCACTTGCTCTATATTTTAATAAATCTATGTGAATCGGAGTTGTGATTTGTTCTTTCTTTTAGATTCAAGTTTTACTACCATACTCCATTGGGTTTGAAGAACATCCTATGTACAAATGAGCAGCAACCCAGTATCACTAGGAGAGACGTATTTTAAAGATTAAATTGAAAAAAAAAAAAAAACAGACGAGCTTATAGTGACTTTTATTTGAAAGTATAAGGGTTTTTTAACTATAGAAGCATTTTATAAGACTTATTTATTCTTTACTGCTTATTTATTAGAAATACTCATAAAATTTGTATATGTGATACATCAATATATATATATATATATATATATTTTCGGCGCTGGACTGTCATTGGGCAGGGTCAGACTGATATGCTACAGGATATTTTTTCTCTGTGAAGGGGCATAGTGTGCTAAAAGAACGCGCACCCTGAGTTGTAATAAAAATGAACAGGCATGGAAGTTATTCTAGATTTTGTTCTATCTCAGGACTGCTGTTCTATCTCTTTTGATATTTATGTAAATTACTCTTGGGTTTCCCTAAGAGTAATGGGTAATCCAGATGTGGACCCCGTGCACACATGCCCTTAGAGAGATGCAACTGCACCTCACTGACGAGGCCCACACAAGGCCGAAACGATCGTCTGGGGTTGTTGCTTCCCTTGTTCAGAGAAGAATTGCCTGGAATTTCGGCGCTGGCCTTTCATTGGGCAGGGTCAGACTGATATGCTACAGGATATTGTTTCTCTGTGAAGGGGCATAGTGTGCTAAAAGAACCTGCACCCTGAGTTGTAATAAAAATAAACAGGCATGGAAGTTATTCTAGCTGTTCTCTCTCTTCTGATATATATATTTATATACACATACAACTGCAAGTGTTCATAGAAGACAAAAATTGGGTTTATAATAATACTATAAGGGGTATTATACTTTGTGCTGAGTACCTAGTGCTACAGAATTGTACGTTAGATAAGAAAACATAATTAAATATTTTCAAAGAAAACAAAAATGCTTTAATGGGCTTTAAAATTATACAAAAAGCAAACATAGCATTTGAAGTAAATTGACAGCCTGGATCAAAAGATTTTACACAGATAGTAATTATCACTAAATATAGCAAGTGAAAGATGTATTACAAATTATATATATAATCTAACCACTTTAGCGCATATCTTATATTAAACAGGTATTTTAACCCGTTAGCTGACACAGATGGTTGAAATAAATTGTTACTGAGCGTGTTAGCCAAACAATCCTGCATAGTAATTAGAATAGGCACATTTGAAGGTTAAGTTAAGCTGATAATGCAACTACTGCTACAAAAAAGGAAGGAGATATCACTTTGCACTTTTTATGACCAGACAGGTCATATATGGGAGTTATAATGTTCTGAGGCTAAGGTCAAAATCTAAGCAAAATTGCTATTTCTTTAGTATTTTATTAGTATTTCCTTTGACATCAATAAAACCAAAGTTTGACAGTACTTTCACTTGGATTTCTACCTAATTATTAGTTTTCAGATGTAGCCAGACAATTTAAGAATTGAATCAATGTTGACAAAACAAGAATAAAATATTTTGTATAGTTTGTATTTCTATTTAAGAATAGCAATTTTTTAAGGCATAACAATTTTAGATCAATACACTATTGTTAAAGCCTAGTTAAAGGGACAGTATTCTGTAACATTTACTCACCTTTAATGTGTTCCTTTACCTGTATTTTGTCACTTGAAATAAGTGCTTTTTGCTGTGCTGTAAAAATTTTCAATAAGGCAGTAATATAAATTTACCTTTTAGCAGAGGCAAGAGACCAGCTCATTGGAACCGCTTTGAATAAAATGAACTCTTTCAGCTGCTTGTCTGAATACATTGTCCCTTTAAACTGTGTTATGTATTAGCTCATATGTCATAGTTATTGTCATAGGTATTTCCCTCTCTTAAAATTGTGTGTATATTAGAGGACTGCATAATTAGAAGCAAGCAGTTGGTGTTTAAAGGGACACTGAAACCAAATCTTTTCTTTCATGATTCAACTTTAAGCAACTTTCTAATATACTCCTATTATCAATTTTTCTTCGTTCTCTTGCTATCTTTATTTGAAAAAGAAGGCATCTAAGCTAAGGAGCCAACCAATTTTTGGTTCGGTACCATGGACAGCACTTGTTTATTGGTGGGTAAATTTATCCACCAATCAGCAAGAACAACCCGGGTTGTTCACCAAAAATGGGCCGGCATCTAAGTTTACATTCTTGCTTTTCAAATAAAGATACCAGGAGAATGAAGACAATTTGATAATAGGAGTAAATTAGAAAGTTGCTTAAAATTGCATGCTCTATCTAAATCATGAAAGAAAAAAATAATAAAGTAGGTTGGAAATTAGATTAGACTAAAAAGGGCCAGGTGGGTATGGGTAACAATGAGAGGAAATAAGGATACTGGTATTACCAGAAAGGTCAGGTGACTATTAGAGGAAGTGTGACCAAGAAACAAGAGAACTATGGTTGAGTGGCTAATGGATAAACAATGCTGGTGAGTGTTAGGAATGCTGGTGATTAAGTAGGAGGGAAATGCTGCAATATGAACAGGTGCTGTAAGATTAGAGTGTAATGTGGGGGCAAGAAGGAGTTAGATAAGTATGAGGTAGACTGAGGAAGATGAAATAAACTGGTGAAGAAGGTTGAAGAACCTAGCATCTGATGAGGGGGAGGACCAGGTGATTTGCCACCATACTTCTCATATGGGGTTTTGTAGCAATAAACAGGACAGTACAGGAATGAAGCCAGTGGGGCTGGGAGATTGGTCAGGCATTTAATTAGTGCGCTTAGACATTTAAGGGCAGGGTTTTTAGTGGTGCCTGGATTCACATTCATGTAAAGGGAAGGGACAAACATGGGACAGACAGCAGGACAGAGCTTCTAACCCTATGCAATCTTACAAGATGAAGGACAGTTATAAGCTGTGTGTATAGCTGGTGTATGAGAAGGGTGTATGATCTTGTGTAAGAATGGGTAGATATGTTGGAGATGCTGCTGTGGTAAATTAAATGGGAAACCTGATACAAATATATTAGAATTGATATTTAAGGACTGGGAAACATCTTTGAAACTGTTCTTCCATAATTGTAATGTGATTAGGTGTATACTTGAGGATCTCATTTTGTGTGAATGCAAACATTTCAGCCAATAAAACTGTGTGTATACAACTGCCTGTGTAATCAAAGTAAATACTTTTTTGTGCAGAAAAACAGAAAATACCTGCATTACTAACATCTATGCTATGATGAAACACAAAGGTTTTGTTGCTGCAGCATGCAAATCATTAGCACATTTTCATTCACACCAAATTCCACCAGCAGAGAAACTGCAAGGAATAACAGCATGTTAGACTTCTGAGCTTTTCAAGTCACTGTAAATTCTACTAAGAATCAATATGGCTTAAAGGGGACAGTGTCCTGTAAACTTTTCTCCCCTTTAATTTGCTGATCAATTTTACCTGCCAGAGTGTATTTAATTGTTTTAAAATAGCTCCTTCACTTTATTTGTCATTTGAAATAACTGTTTTTGCCTGTTGCATCCTCCCCTATACTGAAAATGTCAATACTTAAGTATTGGTCATAGAAAAGCTATTTCACTCGCAGAAGGGGGTAGGAAAGATAAGTAATTAAATGTTAATTTTCCCTTGTTCTAAGTATTGGGCTTTGGTATACAGACAGACATAAGAGGGCCTATGTATCATGATGTGAGTGGACATGATCTAATATTGCGGATCATGTCCGCTGCACATCGATAAATGCCGACAGCATACGCTGTCGGCATTTATCATTGCACCAGCAGTTCTTATGAACTGCTGGTGCAATACCGCCCGCTGCAGATTCGCAGCCAATCGACCGCTAGCAGGGGGTGTCAATCAACCCGATTGTATTAGATCGGGTTGATTTCCGGCGATGTCTGTCCGCCGCCTCAGAGTAGGCGGACAGGTTATGTAGCAGGGGTCTTTAAGGCTCGCCAGAAACACGGGGCATCAAGCTACATTTGGAGCTTGATAATTCGGCCCCATGGAATCATTTGTGTGTATAGAATGTGATAAGATAAGGATGTCGGATTTTCCTGCAAGCCCATCCCATTTTAATGTGTTGTGGTTTCATAGGACAAAGCTGACTATTTCATATACCAAAATAACAATAAAGGCGCAATTTCTCATACATTTTATAGTCTGCTGCTGGTATAAAAAGTAATTGGAAACACATTAAGGGGAACACAAGTTTACAGTACACGTCTGTCCCTTTAAATGCACTGGCCATGATGTGCATTTCCTTATCTGCAAAAAAGTGTGCATCTTTTGGGATTGGTTAGCTCATATTTCACTATCTACCATGAGATTCCTTGATGCTTTCTCAAATGTACTTGCATGTACTGACCACATCCCATATCCCGGCCTTCTTCCTAAATGATGCTTCTTATTGTTATACAAACCTCACAGCATCTAAATAGTATAGCACAGGATCATGGGATATAATGAACCATGGTTGGGACTGATAGAAGAGAGGAGATACAGATACTATTTTAGCAATGTATTTTTATCTCTACCAAATAATATTTTTATTTCTTATAAAAGCAATACTCAGAAATTAATATTAATAGTTATTTGGTAGAAGTGAAAATGTAATATTTTTAAACATGACTCTATTACTGTAAACCAATTAGCACTGCACACCATCAATTTACACTGAGGCACTGTGTCTGGAGAATTGATATTGCAAATATGTAAAGTTTATAAAACTTTCTTTTATCAGTTATATAAACAATTACTACAAATGTAAATGCTAAATATGCTTTAAAAAAAAACAATTTCTGGTGTATGTCTAAAAATTGTTTCCAAAGTTTGACAAATCAAAAAGAAAGCAGAAATGATTTGAGGCGCCAAATGTCTTCACAATAGTAAAATTGAAAACAAATCTGCAACATATCTATGAGCATATCCATATTCAACAGAGCAACAAATCAGCACATTAGTGGTATGTCATAATATAAATAATTATGTATGACTTTACACTCAAGCATGTTTTGGTGGAGCAGAATATATGCAAACTAGCTAAAACCCTACCAATAATATAGGCTGGGTCTTTTAAAGATACAGTAAAAACTGAAATATGTATTGGTGCATTTCATTTTAATTTAAAACTTTTTTTCAATTCACTTGGTGGGTGGAGTATGTCTAAATATGTCCAATGTATCCTCATTCAAACAGTGCACCAATGAGTAGTAGTGGTGAGAATCACATTGTAGATGGCATCAATTGAGCCAAATATTGGAATTACTTAGAAGAAGAAGCAAAAACAATGTATCTATATTTCTTTCTTTCTTTCTATCTATCGTTCTATCTATATATCTGTCTGTCTATCCAGCAGCCACGTGAGGTCTAGTTACTACACTGGCTAGACCTATGTTATATACTATACAATTAAAATCATAGAATAGTTTTTCCTCTCTACATCTAGCATCTAGAGCAACGTTTTATTGACTCCCCCAATTACATTTCTTCAAAACCATCTGCACTGACTCCCACCTTAACTAACACAACTTCTCATCTGGACTTACATCAATTTCAATAGGATCCTTTCAATATCACAAAACTGATATCTTTTTGTGATAGGATGTCGTAATCTTCAATATAAATCTCACATAGAATTATAGGCAAATGGTGCAATGCTCGTGGGATATTCCACTATCAGACTGAACTCGGCCAGTAGTCTTCTTATCCCGGCGTCGAGACGGAATAATAGGGAATATTCCAGAGCAGAGAAAGTTTGCAAGATGAGGTAAGCAGCAATCACCATAGGCAGGATAGTCTTCGGCGGCAACAGGCAGGAAATCAGTGGAAGGCAGTTCAGGGGTAAACAACTAGAAAGGTCAGACAGACAGGGTTTGGCAACAGTAAGGCAGTCCAAAGTTAAACCACTATAATGGTCAGACAGGCAGGTTATACCAACAGTAAGGCAATCCAAAGGTAAACCACTAGAATGGTCAGGCAGGCAGGGTTTGGCAACGGTAAGGCAGTCCAAAGGTTCAAGGGATAAAGAGGCAGAGTGGTCAGACAGGCAATGTTCAGCAACAGTGAGGCAATCCAGAACGTTTGGAGTTAATCAAGCAGAATAGAGTAGTCAGACAGGCAGGGTTCATCAACAGTAAGGCAATCCAGAAAGTTTGGGGTTAATCAAGCAGAGTAGTCAGACAGGCAGGGTTCGTCAACACTGAGGCAATCCAGAACGTTTGGGGTTAATGAAGCAGAGTAGGCAGACAGGCAAAGTTCGTTAACAGTAAATCAATAAGAAAATAACAATCTATCACACCCAGGAGCACACAAAGTAACACCTATACTTTGGCAGTGATAGATTGTTAGAGAGCAACTTAAATAGGGGCAGGATTCACGGCATCAGAGAGAGGAGCGTGCAGCGCCGCACACAACAGGAGTCGACACAGCCCCTGACAATGAGCAGCGAAGCAGGTGCCACGCCCTAGCAACAGCTAGAGCGGGGCAGCATGACAAATAGATACTATAAACTCTGATACCATTACCAGAAAGTAAAGAAATTTCTTCTCACTGACAAAGAGAAACAGAAGATATATAAACCACTGACTCCTGAAATGTCATCTAGTTGGCCTTCTACTATAAAACACACTTGACTGCCCTTCTATACCAATTCATGGTGTAAAGGACTTCCAATATTGCTATCACATAAAGAATAGATCACTAATTTTAAAGTGATGATCAAATCCTCTGTTTCAGAAAATATCTCTGGAAACAATCTTAAACTTATTAGTAGGTGGAGTTTTACTCCCCGCAAACTACATTTTTTATTCCAAAAGCTACCGATGTCTGCTGGTAAAATATACTGCATTTGGTGGTTCTGTCCTATAATTTAAACTTTTTAGTCAGAAATAGTAAAATATATTAAAGAATAAAGAAAAATTGATAATAGGAGTAAATTAGAAAGTTGCTTAAAATCTGAAAAATCTGAATCATGAAAGAAACAATGTGGGTTTAGTATCCCTTTAACAATTTATTTAACAGTGACATTAGACTTGGCCCCCTCATAATTATTATATGTAAGCTCCCTAAACTTTAAAGTTAGGTTAAAATATAAATAAATAATCAGGTATTAATTGACAACTCATTCCCAGGTACAATTGTCACAGTCCAAAACTATCAACACATTACATTTTGTTTGGCGGGTTCAAGTTTAGTACCATTTCTTGTTTTTTATGGGTGATCTATTTGAGTTTTTTACTATATACTTTTGTAGTTAACCAAGGATTATTATTATTATTATCATTTATTTGTATAGCGTTGCCAAATTACGTAGCGCTGGGTACAATGATAGGGGGTATACAATGACAAAGATTTTTGAAGCATTGGTATAAATTACTGCTTCATAAATCTTGGACCAATTCGACCAGGGTGATTGACAAGCTCAACTTTCACATAATTGGTTTTTTAAGGGCAGAGGGCGGCATTGCACAAACATTTGCTCATGCCCTAGTAAATATGGGGAACAAAGGTGCTCCACAATTTGCGATGATATTATTATTTTTATTATTATTATCATTTATTTGTATAGCGCTGCCAAATTCTGTAGCGCTGGGTACAATGATAGGTGGTATACAATGACAAAGATTTTTGATCAAATAGAAAACATAACAAAACTAAACAAATCTAGTAGAGGAGGAAGAGGGCCCTGCTCCGGAGAGCTCACAGTCTACAGGTTTAGGGTGCAGAGACATAAGGTTGGGGTTGCTTGTTACATCGGTTGTAGTTTCAGGAGTGAGTCAGGTAGTTCATGTATTAGTTTGGTTCGGGTGAGGGATGGAGGAGAGATGGTATGCCTCTCTGAATAGGTGGGTTTTCAAGGAGCGTCTAAAGCTATACAAGGTTGGAAACAGTCTTATGGAGTGGGGTACAGAGTTTCAGAGGACAGGAGCAGCACGTGCAAAGTCTTGGGGGTGGGAGTGGACGTAGAGATAACAGGAGTGGAGAGATGTAGGTCAGAGGTTGATTGAAGAGGACGGGATGGGGAATATTTCACGATGAGAGAGGAAATATAGTTGGCAGTTAGACTGTTTAGTGCTTTGTAAGATAGGGTTAATACTTTAAATTGTATTCTGGAGTGTATGGGAAGCCAGTGTAGAGACTAGCAGAGCGGAGCAGCTGATGTAGATCAGTGACTACATCAGCTGGATGAGTCTAGCAGAAGCATTCATAATAGATTGGAGGGAGGAGAGGCGAAGTTTTGGAAGGCCATTAAGGAGTAGATTGCAATAAACAATGCGTGACAAAATGAGGGAATGAATAAGTATTTTTGTAGTTTTTTGAGTAAAGAAGGGACGAATTCTGGAAATGTTGCGTAGGTGTGAATGGTAGGATTTGCTAATTGATTGTACATGTGGGTTGAATGTGAGCTCTGAGTCTAGTGTGACCCCAAGACAGCGGACCTGGGGACCTGTTGAGAATAGAGTCTCCAACCATCAGAGAAATGTCAGGTGTTGGATGTCTCGAAGAGGAGGGAATAAGAAGCAGCTCAGTTTTGGACAGATTGAGTTGGAGGTAGTGTGAAGACATCCAAGAGTAAATTGTAGAGAGGCAGTTGGAAATCTGGTTGAGTAAAGAGGGAGAGATATCAGGAGAGGAAAGATAGATTTGGGTATTATCAGCATATAAGTGGCTATAAGTTTTCCAAGGGAGGATGTATAGAGAGAGAAAAGCAAGGGGCCCAAGACAGAGCCTTGCGGTACTCCAACTGAGAGAGGCATAGGATCGCAAGATATGTTATTAAAGGAAACTGAAAAAGAGCGGTTTGAGAAATATGAGGCAAACCAGGAGAGGGCTGTGTCTCGGATGCCAAATGAATGTAGCATTTTTAGGAGGAAAGGATGGTTGACTGTGTCAAAAGCAGTGGATAGGTCAAGAAGAATTAGTAAGGAGTAGTGACCTTTTGCTTTAGCTGATAACAGGTCATTTGTTACTTTAAAAAGAACAGTTTCTGTTGTGTTTATGGTGGAAACCAGATTGTAGTGGCTCAAGTAAGGAGTTAGTTGGGAGAAATTGAGTTAGCCGATTATAGACCAGTCGTTCCAATAATTTTGAATCAAAGGGAAGTAAGGAGACCGGTCGATAGTTAGAAGGCGTGGAGGGGTCAAGCAAGGGCTTTTTTAGGATTGGTATGATTGACACATGCTTCAATGTATCCAGAAATGTGCCAGCGGTGAGAGATTCGTTAAAGAGATGAGATAGGGTAGGGGCTAGTGAAGCAGAGAGACAGGGAAGAAGTCATGAAGGAATAGGGTCAAGTGGGCAGGTTGTGAGATGAGTCAAGGATAGGAGTACAGAGACTTATTCCTCTATTACAGGAGGGAAGTAGCATAGAGTTTTGTTAATAGAAGGGGTGGGTAGGATTGCTGTGTTTGAAGGATGTGAGGTGAAGATATCTTTTCTAATGGTGTCAATTTTATTTTTGAAGTGATCAGCAATAATCTGAGCAGTGAAGTTGGTAGTGGGCGGGGGTGCAGGTGGATATAGAAGGGAGTTAAAGGTTGAGAACAGCTTTCTGGGGTTGGATGCATGAGATGACACAAGGGAAGAAAAATAGACTTGTTTGGCCAGGCTGAGCGCAGAGTTGTAGGACTGAAGGATGAATTTATAATGCCGGAAAACAGCACAGGTTCATGAATTCCTCCACTGCCATTCAACAGCCCATGAACATCTGTGAAGATATCTGGTTTGTTTGGTGTGACAAGGTTGCCGTTGAGTGATTGATGTACGATGAACAGTGGAGGGTGCAGCTTTGTTAAGTGTTAATTTAAGTTCCAAATTATACTGTAAAGCAATGAGGTTTGGGCAAGAGAGGGATGAAGTGTCAGAGAGCAGAGGATTCAGTTGATTGGAAAGGTCTGTGAGATCCAAGTCATTTAAATTTCTGTAAGGTAGCAGTTTCTTGGGGGCTTGCAAAGATGTAGCAGGTAGAGTAAGAGAGAAGGTTAGTGGATGGTGGTCAGAGAGAGGAAAGGGGAAGTTAAGTAAGTTGAAAACGGCACAGAGATGGGTGAAGACCAGGTCTATGGAGTTGCCTTCACGGTGGGTTGGAGATGTTGTCCACTGGGACAGGCCAAAAGAGGTGGTAAGGGATAGAAGTTTAGAAGCAGCAGGTATGTTAGGATTATCAAGGGGTATGTTGAAGTCCCCTAAGATGAGAGAAGGGACATTACAAGAGAGAAAATGTGGAAGCCAGGCTTCAAAGTGGTTCAGAAATTGTGATGCTGGGCCACAGGGGTGATAAATAATTGCAACACGAAGAGCTAGAGGGAAGAAGAGGTGGATAGCAAGTACTTTAAAAGATGAAAAGGAAAGAGAGGGGACTGAAGGAATGCAGTGAAAGGTACTGTGTGGAGACAGGAGAATTCCTACTCCCCCTCCTTGTTTGTCTCCTGGCCTGGGAGTGTGGCTGAAGTGCAGGCCGCCATAGGGCAGAGAGGCTAAAGCAATTCTGTTAGAAGAGGAAAGCCAAGTTTCAGTGAGGGCTAACAGGTTAAGTGAACTTCAAATAAATAGGTTGTGAATAGATGTAAGTTTATTGCATACAGAGAGTGCATTCTAAAGGGCACAAGAGAATTGGGGGGGACTAACAGAGGTGCAGTTAATGAGGTTTAGAGGGTTACATGGACAAGGTGTATGAGGTGTCATTTGAGGTAGTGAGCTGAGGGAAGCAGAGGGTGGACCTGTGTTAGACATCCCCAGCTGCAAGAAGAAGAAAGATGGATGCTACAGTAATCATTCTGTTGTTTCATATATATGATAACTCTTGTTGTTGTTTCATATATATGATAACTCTTTGTTATCAGTCAGTTCTTTAGTTTATTTTGCTTTATTTCCACTATTTTAGGACAGGTTGTTAGATTGTGATGTTGTTCGATTTCTTTACAACGATTAAACATCTGCAAACCTATAGGACATTTGATGTTGTAATTGTGACTATGTACAGTGTTTCAATAGTATACTATGATTTTTTTTGTTAAAGTGTAAACAATTGCTTATTGCCTATATGGGTTTACTAGAATAGCATAGTATAAAGTTGAACTGCCAAAATAAAAAAAACATTTATAATCAAAGTATTAGCTTATAATATTATTATAAAGTACCGACCTGATTATCTTATTTTCTACTCCAGCTCCACCCACTTAGTTATTTTCCCCTTCCAACGAGTGACATACATAGCTATACCTCCCACTACATATGTCACCGTTATTGCGTGCTCCCGATAATTAGCATACCAATTCGCATGCTCAAATCCAGAATTTACAATATTACAAGTAAACATTGAATCTTAGGATCCAATGTTTATTTGTAGATGCGTAAGGTGAACGAACTCTTTCAATTTTCACCCAATTGATCATCAATTTTTTACTTCTATAAAATCGTAAAGGTAAATAAAATTTCTTATAGCAAGTACGCATGCGCATCAATAATCGTGAATGCGCACAAACACTGAAACTATGATCTGATTTTAACTAAGATTGCGTAACTACACGCATGCACATTAACTAATCACATACACGAAAGCGATCCAATTGGACGGTAATCCGATTGGATAATAGAAAACTTCCAAAAAAAGAAAAAAAACTATTGCATTAATAGGTTGAATTAGAATATTGACAGACAGCTGTATTCGACTACCAGAACAGTAATCTTGAAGGTAAGGTAGAGAGAGATAGAAAGCGCACATATATTTTTTTACATGAAACATGACTAATCGGAAAAAGTTTAACAAGTGAGTTTACCATCCCTTTAATATTTTTTTTCTGTTGAATTTAAACTTAATTAAAAAAGTAACATGCATAGAAACATAGTAGTTGAGGTTGAAAAGGTCAACCAAGTTCAACCTATACAGAGACTACCTGAAGCTGAAAATTAAATTTACATAAAAAAAATTAGAAAGCCAACCCATTTAACATAGGCAATCATATCCATGATTTTTTTAAGCCAGAAATGTATCTAAACAATTTTAAATGAAATTATTGGCAGTTACTTCCTCCTTAGGCAAGATGTTCCACAATTTGATTGCTCTAAATGTGAAAAAAAAAACACTTAGATAAATTAACGGAATATGAAATCCAAAAATGTTCTTTTGGGATTCAGAAAGATCATATAATTTTAAAAGTTTCCAATTTACTTCCATTATCCAATTTGCTTTGATCCAATAGTATTCATTGTTGAAGAGAAACCTAGGTAGGTGTCTGGAGCACAACATGGCAGGAAATAGAGCTGCAATCTAATACTCTTGCAAATAAATAACATTCTTGCAAAACTGTTGCCATATCGTGTTCCAGACACATGCATGCTCCTGAGCTTACATCCTTGCAAGTCAATAAAAGATACCAAAAGAACAAAGAAAAATTGATAAAAGACACAAATTAGAAAGTTGTTTAAAATTGCATGCTCTTTCATTTGAGCTTCATGTCCCTTTTAAATTGTGACCTCTTCTCACAAACAACTACTTTGAAATTACTAGCGCTTCCACCAACTCTGTATATGGGGCATGAATTATATTTATATAAAGTAATTATATCACTTCTCAAGCAATGTTTTTTTCTAGAGCAAATAGACCAACTTTGGCTAACCTCTCTTCATAGTTTAAATCCTCCTTACCCCTTTGTGGTTTTGTGGCCCTTCTCTGAACTTTTTCTAATTCTGCAATGTCCTTTTTCAAATTTGGTCTCTAGAACTGCACTCCATACTCAAGATGATGGGGCCGATTTACCAAGGGCCGAATGGCTCATGATGCCCCTGTTTCCGCACGTGCCTTCAGGCTCACCAGAAACAGCAGTTATGAAGCAGCGGTCTTAAGACCGCTGCTCCTTAACTGGTCCGCTGCCTCTGAGGCTGCGGACATCAACCTGCCCGATCCTATACAATTGCGTCCGATTGACTGCGAATCTGCAGGGAGCGGCATTGCACAAGCAGTTCACCAGCATATCATGTCGGACAGACATTGATAAATCGTCCCGATGTCTTTATATAGTGACAGAATTATGCTTTCTTCCCTTGCATCTATACCTCTTTAATACAGGCTAGTATCTTATTAGCCTTAGACGCCACTGCCTTGCATTACACAAATGTATTTTTAGCTTGTTATCTATAAGTACACCTAAAATATTGTTACTCCTCTGTTTTGCTAAGTCTATTCTTATTTAAATAATAGGTAGCCTGCATATTTTTACTTCCAAAATGTAGAACCTTACATTTACCAATATTAAATCTTATTTGCCATTTACTAGGCTATTCCTCCAATTGTTGTAAATCCCCTTGCAAAGCAATTACATCCTGCACTGACTTAATCGCTTTACACAGTTTTGTATCATCTGCAAAGATAGAGATGTCGGCGGTCGCTATTTAATCCTTCAAATATTCCTAGTCCCGCAATTTAAAAAAAAAAAAAAAAATCTATAATCCACATTTACCTTGATATACCTTGTATTATTGAACTTTGCGCATCAATACGAATATTTGTCTCCTATGTTTTTGTATTAAAATATGCAGTTATTGGTTTTTAATGAATAAGTAATGAAACATATTTTTTTCTTATTTGCATTTTGCATAAAGTAGAAAAATAAAAAATGTATGCTTACAAAAGAAAAAAACAAGACATGTATCTTGGGTTTGACTTCCTGTTCAACAAATATTCCATGGATAGTATTTCATTTGTTTATGAAAGCTACATTTATATTGAACTATTTCACAACAGCGAAATATAATATAACCATCATTTTTGTCCTTTGGAGTTTATGAAATTTTAAGGCATTCTATTAACATGTATGAAACAGCACCAAACTCCAGTGACTGTTAATTCCAGCTATTTTACCAACCTGTATATTCCTGTGTGTGACTCTTCAACCCCCCACACCACCACGACCAGTAGGATTTTAAAGTTTATTTAACTGTATTAAAGTTATACTAGAAAACGTCACTCTCTTTTTCACTAGTGATTTTTTTCTAACAGTGTCTGACCATTGAATGACAAATATCTGCAGCTAGTGAGGTTTCCTCCTTCACTCTTCACAGCAGCATGAAGATTATATTTAGGAGTTCCCACAAAGATTTAGCTATGGGTGCAAGCTCATGGGAGTATATTTATCATAGTATGAGCGAACATGATACAATGTAGCGTATCATTTCCGCTGCACATCGATAAATGCAGACAGCATACGCTGTCGGCATTTATCCTTGCATCAGCAGTTCTTGTGAACTGCTGGTGCAATGCCGCCCCCTGCAGATTCACAGGCCGCTAGCAGGGGGTGCAATGCCGCCCCCTGCAGATTCGCAGGCCGCTAGCAGGGGGTGTCAATCAACCCGATCATATTCGATCGGGTTGTTTTCTGTTTGCGGCCTCAGAGTAGGCGGACAAGTTATGGAGCAGCGGTCTTTAGAACGCTGTTTAATAACTTCTGTTTCCGGCGAGCCTAAACAGAGCTTGATAAATCGGCCCCATGGTCTCTTCATAAGTATAAAGTCTGAAAATCTGTATAGTGACAGACATTGTACAGTATTGCCTATGTATTATTTGTTCTCTGCATTATCATAATTTTAAGTCACTTTACTATATTAAGAGTCGTTGGAGGTATCACAGGCATTGTATAAATAAAGCAGGAATATCACATGAATTTCCAGAAATCCTGAGAGCCACAATTCCTGAAATGTAACTTTAGGCTCATAATTTTTAAGATTGTGGTACATGTATTTATATAAGATATTCATACTCTTAAAATTGCTTTGCTGGCTCCTCAATTACTTACTTGCGCTTCTCTATTTTTATTTATGCAGATTATGACACTTAGGAAAGTCTTGCTATAGTGTGATGCGGGAATCCAGATGTGAACCCATTGCTTAGTGTGCCTAGAGGGATATGGCTGCACCTCAATGACGAGGCCCACAATAGGCTGAAACGTAAGTCTGAGGTTTTGCTGTTTCTCTCGTTCAGAGAGGGATTGCCTGGTATTTCGTGGCTGGACTGCACTGTTAAGTCAGGATCAGACTGATATGCTTCAGGAAAGTTCTTCTCTGTGAAAGGCACATGTTGAGCAAAAAGAGGCTGCTTCGTGGGTGGTAACTAGCCATAGAACAAGCTATTATGCTATTGTTCGTTCCCAGGTTGAGCGCTTCTCTCTTTTTATTTATGCAGATTATGACACTTAGGGAAGTCTCCCTAAGTGTGATGTGGGAATCCAGACATGGACCCGTTTCTCAGTGTGCCTAGAGTGAAATGGCTGCACCTCACTGGCGATGCCCACAATAGGCCAAAACCTACGTCTGGGTTTTTGCTATTTCTCTCGTTCAGAGAGGGATTGCCTGGTATTTCGTGGCTGGACTGCACTGTTAATTTAGGATCAGACTGATATGCCTAGAGGGATTACAACACTTAGGGGAAGTCTCCCTAAATGTGATGCGGGAATCCAGACGTGGACCCGTTACTCAGTGTGCCTAGAGGGATATGGCTGCACCTCACTGATGAGGCCCACAATAGGCCGAAATGTACATCTGGGGTTTTGCTGTTTCTCTCGTTCAGAGAGGGATTGCCTGGTATTTCGTGGCTGGACTGCACTGTTAAGTCAGGATCAGACTGATATGCTTCAGGAAAGTTCTTCTCTGTGAAAGCCACATTGAGCAAAAAGAGGCTGCTTCTTGGGTGGTAACTAGCCATAGAACAAGCTATTATGCTATTGTTCTTTCCCAGGTTGAGCGCTTCTCTCTTTTTTTTATGCAGATTATGACACTTAGGGGAAGTCTCCCTAAATGTGATGCGGGAATCCAGACGGGGACCCGTTGCTCAGTGTGCCTAGAGGGATATGGCTGCACCTCACTGAGGAGGCCCACAATAGGCCGAAACGTACGTCTGGGGTTTTGCTGATTCTCTCGTTCAGAGAGGGATTGCCTGGTATTTTGTGGCTGGACTGCACTGTTAAATCAGGAATGGACTGATATGCTTTTTTGAGTGGTAACTAGCCATAGAACAAGCTATTATGCTATTGTTCGTTCCCAGGTTGAGCGCTTCTCTCTTTTTTTTTATGCAGATTATGACACTTAGGGGAAGTCTCCCTAAATGTGATGCGGGAATCCAGACAGGGACCCGTTGCTCAGTGTGCCTAGAGGGATGTGGCTGCACCTCACTGAGGAGGCCCACAAGAGGCCGAAACGTACGTCTGGGGTTTTGCTGATTCTCTCGTTCAGAGAGGGATTGCCTGGTATTTTGTGGCTGGACTGCACTGTTAAATCAGGAACGGACTGATATGCTTTAGGAAAGTTCTTCTCTGTGAAAGGCACATGTTGAGCAAAAAGAGGCTGCTTCTTGGGTGGTAACTAGCCATAGAACAAGCTATTATGCTATTGTTCGTTCCCAGGTTGAGCGCTTCTCTCTTTTTTTATTTACGCAGATTCTGACACTTAGGGAAGTCTCCCTAAGTGTGATGCGGGAATCCAGACGTGGACCCATTGCTCAGTGTGCCTAGAGGGATATGGCTGCACCTCTCTGACGAGGCCCACAATAGGCCAAAACTTACGTCTGGGGTTTTACTGTTTCTCTTGAGAGAGGGATTGCCTGGTATTTCGTCGCTGGACTGCACTGTTCAGTCAGGATCAGACTGATATGCTTCAGGAAAGTTATTCTCTGTGAAAGGCACATGTTGAGCAAAAAGAGGCTGTTTCTTGAGTGGTAACTAGCCATAGAACAAGCTATTATGCTATTGTTCGTTCCCAGGTTGAGCGCTTCTCTCTTTTTATTTTTGCAGGTTCTGTCTGGTGCCATTTATTTCTTTTACATAAAGCAGAGAACTTCTAACTTGCATTTTCTGTCTGTTGCCGTCTATTTCTTCTATATAAAGCACAGAACTTCTTACTTGCAGGTTCTCTATTGTGCCTTTTATTTCTGTTGTGTGACTCTTTCAATCAATCCTAATAGCTAATGAAGCAAAACTACTGAAACAAGCTGACAGTGTGCAAATGTTTTCATACATATCTAGTCTCACCCATTATAAGAAGGTCCACGTAGCTGTACAGCTAAACTTTCTAGTATATCAGCTTTGATCTCTTATGCACTAAGGCATATATTTTGATTGCCAGTTGTACTAATCTGTGTCCATATTTCTAACCTAGGGATTTGTGTGAAAATGTAGCACCTGATGCCTCTACATCCTGTAGTTAGTTGTAGATACAACTTTTCAATAAGTAGTTATGCTGGTCTTTAGTAAATATATGTAGTTTAAAGCTCCATAGAATGCAATACAAGAGAGCCCATACAATAAGAAGAATTGGGCACACAGGCAAATCAATCAGACATGCCAACAATAAGAGAATCAGAACTAAGTATCTGGAAATAAGGATGGTAATAATGCATGCAATACAAGTAACAAAATCATTTTAGCAAGTCATTTCTTTCAAACAGCAGGGCATACAAAAAAAAAAAAAAAGAGTACAAACATATATATAAGAACAAAATAGAGCTAAAATGAATAGTCATTCTAGTAAACAATTTCTAAATTGTTGTATTATATTCTACAAACATCTTATCAGAACAAAAAGAAAGAAAAACAAATATAATAGACTGTTTTTTCAACACATTTTATATAGTATCTAAGAGGCATAGTTACATGTAATGCTTATAAGGCTATAATCCAACTTAAATAAATATTAGTTACAAAAAATAACATCCATAACAACAATGCTCAGAGTTTTTCTTATAAATAATATATATATATATATGGCCATTCTGTGTATTATATTTTACAATAGATTGTATATTGTGGGAAATTTGTTCATGTGGAGACATAACATGGAATACCTTACCTCACAAAATATACCACATTATTAACAAATGCTTCACACTCGGAAAAGAATGTCATTATCTCCAGATTCAGAAACATAATGCAATAAGTTATTTCAAAACACTTTACAAAACAAATGTGCAACATTCAGGCATTGAATTTCAACCAATAAACAGCTCTAAAGACACAACTGGTTTAATATATTTCAGCTAGAATAAGTGCATTGTATGTTAACCCAACGGATTAGAGTGTTTTTACAAGGTTTCTGATCAAATAATGTACCTGTTTTTCCAACACTGGGGTCATTTATGCTGTAAATCCTACGGGTTAAACTTTACAGCTTCTCTTACCAATTATTCTAAATAATACAAACCTCATATAATGCATACTTTGTAATTATTACTATATACTGTACTATATATTACTCAATGTTTTCTATGGTGTGTATGAAAGAGCATCAGTTAAATGTACACTACATGCCAAAAGTATGTGTACACCCCTATTAATTATTGAGCTCCAATTTATCAGACACCCATTGCTAACAGGTGCATTAAATCCAGCATATAGCCCTGAAATCTCCATAGTAAAACATTGGCAGTACAATGGGTGGGATCGAAGAGCTCAGTGTCTTTGTGGCACTGTCATCGGATGGCACCTTTGTTATAAGCCAGTTCATGATATGTCTGCCCTACTAGATTTACCCCAATCAAATGTAAAGGCTACCATTTGGAAGTGGAAGCATAAAGTAGCAACAACAGCCCAGCCATGATGTGGTAGACCACTCAAACTCACAGAGAGGGGCCTCCCATTACTGAAATGTGTAGCGTGTAAAAATCCCCAATCAACTCACTACATAGTTACAAACTGCCTCTGGAAGCAACATACGCACAAGAACTGTGCTTCAGGTGCTTCATAAAATGGGTTTCAAGTACAAAAGCCTCACATCAACACGCACAATGCCAAGCATCAGCTGGAGCGCTGTAAAGCAAAGCCTCCCCTGGACTCTAGAGCAGTGGAAACAAGTTCTCTGGAGTGATGAATCACCACTCACTATCTAGCAGTCTGATGGAAAAATTTGGGTGTGGCAGATGCCAGGAGAATGCTACCTACCAGAATACATACTGCCTACTGTAAAGTTGATGGAGGAGGGATAATGGTCTGTGGCTGTTTTCAGGGTCTGGGCTTGGCCCCTTAGTTCCAGTGAAGGGTTTTCTTAAAACTACAGTACACAAATACATTTTAAATAATTGGGTGCTTCTAACTTTGTGGCAACTGTTGAGGGAATGTCCTTTCATTTTATAGCATGACTGTGCCCCTGTACCCAAAGTAAGGTCCATGAAGATATGGTTTGATGAGTTTGATGTGGAGGAATCTGAATAGCCTGCAGAGAGACCTGACCTACCCCACTGAACACCGCTGGGATGAATTTGAACATTGATTGCAAATCAGTCCTTCTCATTCACCATCAGTGCCTGACCTCACAACTGCTCTTTTAAATGAATAAGAACAAATTCCCACAGACACACTCTAAAATCTTGTGGAAAGCCTTCCGAGAAGAGTTGCACATGTTATAGACTCAGAGGGGGGGCAACTCCATACTGATGTCCATTGCTTTGGAATGGCATGTTCAAATAGCTCATATAGGTGTGATACTTTTCACCATGTACTGTATTAAAAATATTTTTAATATGAAATAGGTTAAGTAAAATTTGTTTGAACTGAAGGTGAAACTAACTGAAAGTGCATGGTTATGGGACTCTACTTCTCAATGGATGACAGGAACAACTCCCACAGGAATAAAAGTTGATTCACTCTGCAGAAGAACATCAGTTAAATGTATAAGTAATTAAAATGTCATAAATGAACATTCAGACAACCATAATGTGTATCTGTACAAGTTTTGTAATTATTATTATTATTTTCTTTTTAGCCAGGAAACTAATGTGTTAATAATATGGGAGCTGAGCATGCACAAAAGAAAGTCACGGTAACAGCCAGGATATACCATTTTAAAAAGATAGAAAAGTGTTTTCAAAGGGTCAAACCTGTTAAAATAGAAAAGTTCTAAATACATGCAGAAAGCCACTGGTGTTTTCTGATGGACTGAAATAAAACTGTCAAAAACACTTGGTATTCTTATAGGTTTTCCATTTGAAAACCCCATAACATACGCACAAAGCAAATTAGACAGCTTTTCTAATGCACTGGAATAAACCGTTTAGTTAAAATGTTTTTTTTTTTTAAAGAAATATTCATGCATTTGCAAATATTCAGTTATCAGTTCTAGAATGTGTGCATGCAGTGAGAGAGTGTGCTCATGCAGGTGACCAATAATTTTATTTATCTGCTTGCTGCATGCATCTTGCACAATAACATATGAGCACTTACTACTTTTAACAGATAAATATTTGAAAGGCAAATATATTACAAATATGTTTATAGCTGTATTTAAAATACACTGCTAATCATTCCAAACACAAGTTTTATGTTTCTTTAAACACCTAGACATAGAGATTAAATAAAAATACATACTGAAAAGGTAGCATTGTGTATGTATAAATAAACAAATTACATTAGTTATTAATAAATAATGGTTTTTGAAAGCATATATCACAGGTTTCTTAATATACAATTTAGACGATGGGGCCGATTTATCAAGGGCCGAATGGCTACAGATGCCCCTGTTTCTGCTCAAGCTTTCAGGCTCGCCGGAAACAGCATTTATGAAGCAGCGGTCTTAAAGGGACAGTTTACTCAAAAAATTTCTCCCCTTTAATTTGTTCCCTATGATACACTTTACCTGCTGGAGTGTATTAAATTGTTTACAAGTAACTTCTTTACCCTTATATTGGCATTTGAAATTGTTAATTTAGCATGTGGTATCCCCACCTATTCTGAAAGTTTGTGGCCGCGCGTACCAGCTATAGATAAGCTTTGTAAGCACAGCCAGCAGAAGAAATTACACTCCCAGTGTGATAAAGCAGAGATAAGGTAATAAAATGTTGATTTTCCATTGTTCTCTCAAAGTATTGGTGATTGTTTTAAGGACAGATATAAGATAAAGAAGCAGGTATATGTGCACAATGTGATACAGTAATGAGATCTGATTATACCTACAAGCTCAACCTATTTTATTAGGCTGTGGCTTCAAAACACAATATCAGAGCTTTAATATACAGAAATAAACCTTAAAAAGCTAATTTTCATACATTTTTTACTCTGCAGTTGGTAAAAAAAGCAATTGTAAACACATTAAGGGAAAAACTATTTTACAGTATACTGTCCCTTTAAGACCGCTGCTCCTTAACTGGTCCACCTGCTCTGAGACTGCGGACATCAATCTGGCCAAACTCATACAATCAAGCTGATTGACACCCCCTGCTAGTGCGAATCTGCAGGGGCGGCATGATTGCACAAGCAGTTCACAAGAACTGCTTGTGCAATGAAAAATGCCGACAGCGTATGCTGAGCGAATCATGTCGGACAAACCGATGATAAATCGGCCCCTATATGTTCACAGGTTACAAAAGCAAAAAACAAACCTTAAGCCAACCCAATATATAAAAACAAAAGTTCTACAAAAAACTTTGACATTTGATTCACCAAAAAAGCATTAAAAAAAACTATAATCAATTGATCAACCACTATGCAATCTCTAAACTAACAGCTGTAAATACACACACACAAATGTCATATATGTATCTAAAAATAAATGTAATAAACAAATACATAAATAATTCAAACTTACCAGACCATCACAGTTGCTTATAGCAACAGAAGCATTTGGAATATCCGTGATATCCCCAACATACTGGCAATTCCTATGTAGTGGTTCAATTACAGTCACATTGGAATCCTCTTCCCATTCGATGGTTGCTCCAGGTGCAACAAGCTTTGAATTGACTCTTAGTCTTAGGTGGTATTCCCTCCCAAAAACAGTGACATTATAATAAATGGTATCTTCTGTTGTTTTATGATTAATATCCCCTGTATCTCTCCGAAAACGACCTTTTTCTCTTTTTGACACTTCATGAGACAAGTATCTTCCCTTGGAATCAGTACTGATTGGGGTTACAAGGCTGTATTCCTCTATCTTCTCTAAAAGGGATTCTAAAATATTTAAAGAAACAGAAGTTAATACCCAAACAAACATTTTATTAAATTAAGAAAACAATGTCACTGTGATACCATTTTTTTATTTCTAAAAACAAAATATTTCAAGAAATATATGGTTTGAGATTTTTGTATGCATACAATGAAAGTCTTTTTATATTTATTATTTTGTAAACTAAAGTAAAATGCTATAGGTGAGCAAACACAGAGAAAAACAATAATCTTTCCAGGGAATGTGATCTGCTTATTGCAGTTATATACCAAGACATCTGTATATGCCATAGAATTATATATTAGGTAAATCCCTCCATAATTTTTTTCCTACATTTAAAATCTTACAGTCCCATTCACAGACTTTTTAACTCTAAATTGAGAAGACTAGAAGTGGTTGACTTAAATCAAATAATAAGGGGCATATATATCAAGCTCCGTATGGAGCGTGAAGCCCCGTGTTTCTGGCGAGCCTTTAGGCTCGCCAGAAACACCAGTTATGAAGCAGCGGTCTAAAGACCACTGCTCCATAACCTGTCCGCCTGCTCTGAGGAGGCGGACAGATATCACCACAATTCAACCCGATCGAATATGATCGGGTTGATTGACACCCCCTGCTAGCGGCTCGCCAGAAACACCAGTTATGAAGCAGCGGTCTAAAGACCGCTGCTCCATAACCTGTCCGCCTGCTCTGAGGAGGCAGACAGATATCGCTGCAATTCAACCCGATTGAATACAATTGGGTTGATTGACACCCCCTGCTAGCGGCCGCGAATCTGCAGGGGGCGGCGTTGCTCTCCGCATTCAGCGAGGTCTGTCGGACATGATCCGCAATGGCCTTTCATAAATAGGCCCCTAAATGTCCTTTCTTATAGGGCCTGATATTCAAAACCTTGCAGCCCTGGCGAGGTGATCTAAGATGTCTCGTCGGTACAGCGGGGCCCTTAAAACAATTTAGAAACACAAAATTCTATCTTGAGAAATGTTTATGTTGCTATATAGTGTTGTTTATGTGAAACAGAGACTTCCACATTACAATTCAAGGTCTAAAAATATCCCAAGGATTTTATGTGATTTCTTTCTAATCCGCTGAGGTTTTGAATATGAGGCCCATAACCTTAAATAGTCATTAAACACAAAATAGATTTCATACAACTCTCTCTAATCATGAGTGCTGCCATTTTGGAACCTAGGTTACACTGCATATATCTGAAAGAGAGTTGCTTCACATGTGCAAATATTTCAGCACTGGAATGCAGTGAAAGCAAGATTTCATGAAGACACCCTTTAACTAGAGGTGGGTGGGAATAAACTCAATACTATGCTTATAAAATGTATTTAGGGCTAGATTACAAGTGGATCGCTAAATATTGCTTGCGTGCAAGTGATATTAGCGCTCCACTTTGTAATAGCAGCGCATGATAATCCACAAACTTTAAAGCCCCAAAACTGCCTAGTGCAGTTATTTTTTGTAATTAAAAAAATGCTAGATTTTTTTTTAATAAAAAAACTATAATGGCCCCTATTTTGAGGGCATTTGGGGCACTTTTAGAAAATTAACCAGAGATTGCGAGGTCGCTGTAGCAATAACCAGCCACTTGTAATGGCTGGTTAATTAATTAATTAAGTGCTACACTTGTTATCTAGCCCTTAGGGTTTAATTTCCCTTTTATGTTTTTCATCTCCAGCTTTTTATAACACCCATCTCCAAATTAACCCCGCTAAGGCATAGACAATACAGAATGATGGATTTGTCATCTCATTGGTTGAAATGTGTATATGTCATGATTCAAGTAATTTAATGTAATCTTCAGTGTAATGGGTGCAACTATTGTGCTTTTATTGTGCTTTTATTTAGGGGGATTGGTTGGGTGGGGGGGTTTACTGTTACTGGGGGTACTTTGTATTTTTTTTTAATGTAAAAGAGCTGTTTAACTTAGGGCAATGCCTTACAAAAGGCCCTTTTAAGGGTTATTGGTAGTTTATTGTTAGATTAGGCTGTGTTTTTATTTTAGGGTGGATTTTTTGTTTTTTATAGGGGTATTAGATTAGGTTTCATTTTTATTATTTTGGATAGTTTAGTTTATTATTTTTGTAATCTTAGATTTTTTTTATTTTTCGTAATTTTAGAGTTTTTTTTGTAATGTTAGTTTTTTGTATTTTTTCGTGGTGTTAGGATTTTTAAATTTTGTAATTTAGGGGTTTTATTTTAAGTTTATTTTAGTTTTTTTTAAATAGTTATGTCAGGTTTATTTATAGTTTAATCTTAGTTTGTTTGTCTTTATTTCACAGGTACGTTTCTATTTATTTAAAGGTAGTTATATTGTAAGTTTAAATTTAAAGTTAGCGGGTATTAGGTTTAGGGTTTAATAGTTTAATTTAGTGTGTCACGATGTGGGGACCCAGCCTATAGGTTAATAGGTTTATATTAGTAGTTGCAATGTGATGGGTCGGCGGTTTAGGGAAATCCAAAAGAAAGTGTTCACATTAGAAATACACACACACACAAAGTGTTTGAATATTTACTATGGCTGCACAACCGAATATGAATATTGGAGCTCAAATTTCTTCCCTGAAAATTAAAATGTGGGCGCCACATAGTATATCACAAAATCATTATCAGAGAAGAAAGAAAAAATAAAGCGATACACACAGGCTGAGGCATCTGAGCTGCCCACCTAGCTTACTCCAAGGATACCGCAACTCTAAACATCCAAGTGTAAACAATAAACTTCCACTTGTGTATGTTTAAAAATCACACTTTGATGAAAGACCACACTACTAGGTCTGATATAAACAAATGACCAATGTCATAAAAACTGCAACACGTTTCTTGGCCTCTAATGTCTGGACGTTTCTTCAGGCAGTCTGAAGCTGGGTAGCTCAGATGTCTCAGCCTGTTTATATGCACCATTTGTGGTCAATTAAAATCTTCTGTATCTTTTTATTTCTTCTTTCTTCTCTGATGATGATGTTGTGCATTCGTTTTTGTAAAAAATTCAAATTCATAATGAAAACACTGATATTAGTTTTGTTTTCACAAAACGAATATCTGAACAAATGCACTAATTTTAAGAAAACAAAGAAATACTAATAAAGTTTGTCAAATATTCATTTGTTTCCTTTAAACTAGTTGTAAAGGGTTAAACACTTACTTCTAGTGCACTTGAGAGCCACACTAACCCTGACACTTCTTCATAGAACGCACTAATAAGAGGCTTAGAACGGTGGATCCCTGGGCCTGGTTTAAAGGAGAAGGTCCTTTCTCTATCACCGGGATCCACCGTGGTAAGCCTCCAATTAGTGTGGCCTAGGGCTCTATGAAGAAGGATCAGGATCAGTGCAGCTCTCCAGCTCGCTACAGGTAAGTATAAGGCTACAGCTGAACTTTTTCACCTGTAGCAAAGGAACATTTACATAAAATATTTAGAATTTAAACAAATGAATAACCAATAGTGCAGCAGATGAATATTCAGAAGAACTCTTTGTGAATATTTGTTCCCGAAAGAATTGTATGAGCTGAATTTTTCTCTGCTGCATATATTTATTATTAATCTATTGCAATCATGGGTTCTGCTGAGCTGTGCATGCTTGATATAGGGATGGATGATGTAAAGTTTCACTAGCTTGAACTGATGTAGTATAAGTTGCTAAATATCCAAAGATAACTATACTCAATAAAACACTGATTGCATTGTATTCTTTTGCATGTCCAATCTCTCACCCCACTCCTCCATGCACATCTGATAGCCATCTCTTTACAACTATATTTAAGCTTTTGCCTATACTAGCACAGCGGAACCTGTTGGCGCTTTACACGTAAATGATAATAACAATAAAAATCAGATAAATTGTGGCAATAAAGGGAGAATAGAAATAAATTAGATTGTAGTATGATCATTATAGGGTCCATGTACTAAGCAGTGAAAGCTGATCCGGAGCCCTTGAGGGGCAGGTTCACATATGCGAGCCTGCTTCCCACAATGTAAGAAGCAGCGGTCATTAGACTGCTTCTTCTTACACTCTACGTCACATCTGAGGTGGCGAGGGAAAATCACAGTGAGCGCGCTCATTCTCAATGATTGAGAAGGGGCAGGGATTACACGCTCACTTGAACATATATTACATACGGGCAGCAGATCCTGACCGCTCGCTCCTTCCTACATGGGGCCCCATGAATAAAGTATGGATTGCTACTGTCATTTGATATTGCTTTTTTCTCCCCAGGACCTATATAATGACCATAAAAACCAGCTGATTTTACTGACGACCTAGCTAAAATTTAAGACAATATTAAGCTAAAATCAGTTAAAGGACCAGTAAATACAGCAGATTTGCATAATGAACAAATGCATGACCAAAAAGACAATGTAATGGCACAAAGTCTGACCTTTAAATGAGTTTTAGATTTTTTTCTGACAAATTTCAAAGTTATATCTATTTCCACTCCTCCTGTATCATGGAACATCTACCAGCAAATCACAAATGCATATAAGTATTTTCTATGAACTCTTGCACATGCTTAGTGGGAGCTGGTGACTCAAAAAGTATAAATATAAAAAGGCTGTGCACATTTTGTTAACCAAAGTGATTTGGAAAGTTGTTTAAAATTGCTGCTCTATCTGAATCATGTAAGTTTAATTTTGACTTGAGTGTCCCTTTAACGACAAAGGACATGCCAGACACGTCCTACAAAAAACAGTCGTTAACAAGGGGGTTTTAAGCACTGGAAGCAATCGTGATCGCTTCCAGTCGCTTTCAGGGTATTGCAGTAATGCCTCGATATTGAGGCATCCTGCAATAGCCTGTTTTAAGCAACCAATGCAGAGAGAGACACTTTGTGGCCCTCTCTGCATCGGCCAGGGATGGGGCTGATTGTTGGTGGCGTGGGAGGGATAGCAGGGAGGCAGGTGGGTGGCCCATCGCTGGAGCAGTTCCGGTGAGCACGTAAGGGGGCAGGAGCATGCGTGAGGGAGTGGGAGCACGTGTGAGGAAGCGGGAGCGGGTGGGATCGTTACAGTAAAATATGAAGTGTAAGGGAAGGAGGGAGAGGGAGGGGGAATAAGTGTTGGGAAAGGGATCTAGGAGGGGATAGGGTATTGAGGGGGGGGCAGCTACACTACAGAAAAATGGGGTATTTTTATTGTTTATAAAAAAAAAATTTTTAACCAAACTGTGTACTGCCAGTGCCAAGATGGTGGCAAATAGGTAGAGGGGGGATGGTTAGAGAGCTGTTTGGTTTGGGGATCAGAGAGGTTGGGGGCTAAGGGGGGATCCAACACTGCAGAATATATATAAAAAAATATATAAAAAAAAAAGCCTTTTAGTTTAGTACTGGCAGACTTTCTGCCAGTACTTAAGATGGGGCTGACAATTGTGAGGTAGGGGAGGGAAGAGAACCGGTTGAGAAGGTTCAGGTGAAGGATCAGGGGTGAGATACCGATCTCTACACTAAAGCTAAAATTAACCCTAGAAGCTACCTAATTAACCTTTTCACTGCTGGGTATAATACAAGTGTCGTGTGCAGAGGCATTTTGCGGCCTTCTAATTACCAAAAAGCAATGCCAAAGCCATATATGTCTGCTATTTCTGAACAAAGGGAATCCCATAGAAGCATTTACAACCATTTGTGCCCAAATTGCACAAGCTGTTTGTAAATAATTTCAGTGTGAAATATAAAGTTTGTGAAAAAGTGAACGATTTGTTTTATTTGATCGCATTTGGCGGTGAAATGGTGGCATGAAATATACCAAAATGGGCCTAGATCAATACTTTGTGTTGTCTACTTAAAAAATATATATGCATGTGAAGTATTATTCAGCGATTCCTGACAGATAGCAGTGTTACAATGTAACTATCGCTAATTTTGAATAAAAAAATGGTTTGGAAATAGTAAAGTGCTACTTGTACTTATTGCCCTATAACTTGCAAAAAAAGCAAATAACATGTAAACATTGTGTATTTCTAAATTCAGGACACAATTTAGAAACTAGACTTGTGCATGGCCAAAAAATCTGTTTCAGTTTGGTTCGGATCGATTCAGATGTTTTCGAATTTCGGTTCGGATCGATTCGAATTCGGAAAAATTTGAATGAATTTGTTTCGGATTTGTTTCGGATTCATTCGGATTCAAATAAATTTGGCTGGATTCGGTTCGGTTCGATTCGGAAATTCGGAATTTCGGTATGTGTTAGGTGGGATGTGCTGTGTATTAGACTAGTATTATGTACTGTATATTAGGTGTAACCCATAACAGAGTGATATAACCTAATATACTGTACAATACTAGTGTAATCCATGGCCATCCGAATGTAATGAATAAATCCAAACTAATTCGAATTTATTCGGTAGATTCGGTACTGCCGTAATTCGGAAATTCGAATCGATACGAATCTCCAAATTTAACAAATTCGGCCGAATTTCAATTCAGAACGAATCAAAATGCACATGTCTATTAGAAACTAGTTAGCATGGTTGTTTTTTGGTGGTTGTAGATGTGTAACAGATTTTGGGGGTCAAAGTTAGAAAAAGTGTGTTTTTTTCAATTTTTTCATCATATTTTATAAAAACAATTATAGTAAATTATAAGATATGATAAAAATAATGTTATCTTTAGAAAGTCCATTTAATGGTGAGAAAAACAGTATAATGTGTGGGTACAGTAAATGAGTAAGATGAAAATTACAGCTAAACACAAACACCACATAAATGTAAAAATAGCAGTGGTCCTTAAGGGTAAGAAAATTAAAAAATGGTCTGGTCACAAATTATCATTAAATACATTTATGCAATTAATGTTTGCTTTTGATAGCTTTAGTAACATTTATAAATAGCATAGTATTGCACTGCCACCACCTGGATACTTTTCAATGCCACCTGGCTAGCACAGCTGTCTGTGGAGAACACTGTATTGTTTGTCCTACATCAGCATTTTCTTTTAATTGACACTTGTGTTATCATCAACTCATACTTCCGCAGAAATGTTTGTTTAGAATTATCTGAGTAGCTGAAGTTCTGCCAACATCACTCATTAATTTGTGGCTTTTAAGCTCATTGGCAAAGCATGCCTATCTGGTACCCTAAGAAGATAAAGGAACTGACTTCTCCTTTCCTCTAGAACACTAGAGTATAGTTACAAGGATCTCACCCAGACCACTGATATGGCTCTAAGATTTACAAAACGAAATGTATTATAATTGCTAATGATGACCCATGACTCCCTTCTTCACAGCCGTGTCATGGTGTAGTTTGTAGCAAGGTTTTTAATGAGGATAATATCTACTGCACAGTCTGGCTATTTTTACCCCATATTTTCTAAAGTTGCTGGTTGCAATGAGTGTATTGTGGTACTCCATTAATGTATTACTTCTAGCTTCCGAAAACCTTTGAAAACCTTGATGCAAAGTTGGTTGTGTTGGGTAGGTATTTGATATTTTACAAATGCCTCCAAGGAGACGGGGGGATGTATAATTAATGAGCAACACCTCCTCTGCTCTAGTCCCTGAACTGCCAATAACATCCGAGAGCTGGCATCAGATGATACTAGAGAAACAGGTTTCTCTATCAACTTAGCATTGTACCAGAAGAAGATGGTTGCTTAACACACGGCTAGATTACGAGTTTTGCGGTATGAGTGAAAAAGCAGCCTTAAGCTCTTTTTCACTACCGCTGGTATTACGAGTCTTGCAGGTTTAGCTGCAACGCACACTTTTTTGGCCGTAACGCAGCGTAATTACTTCAGCTTTCAAAAAGTCATTTTTCAATGTGACTTAAATAGAGCCGGTATTACGAGTCTGCCTGGGAGGCAAAAAAGTGAGCGGTACAGCCAATACCACCAAGATCCATAACGTAAACTGAAAGTCAGTAGTTACGGGTTTTAAGCTACAAAGCTGTAGCATAAAACTCATAACTAAAGTGCTAAAAAGTACACTAACACCCATAAACTACCTATTAACCCCTAAACCGAGGCCCTCCCGCATCTCAAACACTAAAATAAAATTATTAACCCCTAATCTGCCGCTCCCGACATCGCCGCCACTATAATAAACATATTAACCCCTAAACAGCCGCACTCCCACATCGCAAACACTAGTTAAATATTATTAACCCCTAATTTGCCACCCCTAACATTGCCGCCACCTACCTACATTTATAAGCCCCTAATCTGCCGCCCCCCAAAGTCGCCACCACTATACTAAATTTATTAACCCCTAAACCTAAGTCTAACCCTAACACCCCCTAACTTAAATATAATTAAAATAAATCTAAATAAAACCTACTATCATTACCTAACTAATTCCTATTTAAAACTAAATACCTGTAAAATAAACCCTAAGCTAGCTACAATATAACTAATAGTTACATTGTAGCTAGCTTAGGTTTTATTTTTATTTCACAGCTAAGTTTGTATTTATTTTAACTAGGTAGAACAGTTAGTAAATAGTTATTAACTATTTACTAACTACCTAGCTAAAATAAATACAAATTTACCTGTAAAATAAAACCTAACCTGTCTTACACTAACACCTAACCTTACACTACAATTAAATAAATTACATTTATTAAATACAATTACCTAAATTACAAAAAAACAAAACACTAAATTACACAAAATAAAAAAAGAAAATATAAGATATTTAAACTAATTACACCTAATCTAATAGCCCTATCAAAATAAAAAGCCCCCCCAAAATAAAAAAAAACCCTAGCCTAAACTAAACTACCAATAGCCCTTAAAAGGGCATTTTGCGGGGCACTGCCCAAAAGAAATCAGCTCTTTTACCTGTAAAAAAATATACAAACAACCCCCCAACAGTAAAACCCACCACCCACACAACCAACCCCCCAAATAAAATCCTAACTAAAAAAACCTAAGCTCCCCATTGCCCTGAAAAGGGCATTTGGATGGGCATTGCTCTGAAAAGGGCATTTAGCTCTTTTTCAAGTGCCCAAACCCTAATCTAAAAATAAAATCCACCCAATAAACCCTTAAAAAAACCTAACACTAACCCCCGAAGATCCACTTACAGTTTTGAAGACCGGACATCCATCCTCAACGAAGTCGGGAAAAGTCTTCATCCAAGCGGCAAGAAGTCCTCAATGAAGCTGGGAGAAGTCTTCATCCAAGCCAGCAGAAGTGGTCCTCCAGACGGGCAGAAGTCTTCATCCAGACAGCATCTTCTATCTTCATCCATCTGGCACGGAGCAGGTCCATCTTCAAGACATCCGGCGCGGAGCATCCTCTTATTACGACAACTCTTCTGGAATGAAGGTTCCTTTACGTGACGTCATCCAAGATGGCGTCCCTTGAATTCCGATTGGCTGATAGAATTCTATCAGCCAATCAGAATTAAAGGTGAAAAAATCCTATTCGCTGATGCAATCGGCCAATAAGATTGAGCTTCAATCCTATTGGCTGATCCAATCAGCCAATAGGATTGAGCTTGCATTCTATTGGCTGTTCCGTAAGAAGAGGATGCTCCGCGCCGGATGTCTTGAAGATGGCCCCGCTCCGCGCCGGATGGATGAAGATAGAAGATGGCGTCTGGATGCAGACTTCTGCCTGTCTGGAGGACCACTTCTGCCAGCTTGGATGAAGACTTCTCCCGGCTTCGTTGAGGACTTCTTGCCACTTGGATGAAGACTTCTCCCAGCTTTGTTGAGGATGGATGTCCGGTCTTCAAAACTGTAAGTGGATCTTCGGGGGTTAGTGTTAGGTTTCTTTGGTAGTTTAGGCTAGGGTTTTTTTTATTGGGGGGGGGGTTATTTTGATAGGGCTATTAGATTAGGTGTAATTTGTTTAAATATCTGATAATTTCTTTTTTTATTTTGTGTAATTTAGTGTTTTGTTTTTTTTTGTAATTTAGGTAATTGTATTTAATAAATGTAATTTATTTAAAGGGACAGTCTAGGCCAAAGAAAACTTTCATGATTCAGATAGAGCATGTAATTTTAAACAATTTTCCAATTTACTTTTATCACCAATTTTGCTTTGTTTGAAAGCTTAACCTAGGAGGTTCATATGCTAATTTCTTAGACCTTAAAGGCCACCTCTTTTCAGAATGCATTTTAACAGTTTTTCACCACTAGAGGGTGTTAGTTCATGTATTTCATATAGATAACACTGTGCTCGTGCACGTGAAGTTATCTGGGAGCAGGCACTGATTGGCTAAACTGCAAGTCTGTCAAAAGAACTGAAATAAAGGGGCAGTTTGCAGAGGCTTAGATACAAGATAATCACAGAGGTTAAAAGTATATTAATATAACTGTGTTGGTTATGCAAAACTGGGGAATGGGTAATAAAGGGATTATCTATCTTTTAAAACAATAAAAATTCTGGTGTAGACTGTCCCTTTAATTGTAGTGTAAGGTTAGGTGTTAGTGTAAGACAAGTTAGGTTTTATTTTACAGTTAAATTTGTATTTATTTTAGCTAGGTAGTTAGTAAATAGTTAATAACTATTTAGTAACTATTCTACCCAGTTAAAATAAATACAAACTTATCTGTGAAATAAAAATAAAAACTAAGATAGCTACAATGTAACTATTAGTTATATTGTAGCTAGCTTAGGGTTTATTTTACAGGTAAGTATTTAGTTTTAAATAGGAATTATTTAGGTAATGATAGTAGGTTTTATTTAGATTTATTTTAATTATATTTAAGTTAGGGGGTGTTAGGATTAGACTTAGGGTAAGGGGTTAATATATTTAGTATAGTGGCAGCGACATTGAGGGCGGCAGATTAGGGGTTAATAAATGTAGGTAGGTGGCGGCGTTGTTAGGGGTGGCAGATTAGGGGTTAATAATATTTAACTAGTGTTTGTGATGCGGGAGTGCGGAGGTTTAGGGGTTAATATGTTTATTACAGTGGCGGCGATGTCCGGAGCGGCAGATTAGGGGTTAATAAGTATAATGTAGGTGTCGGCAATGTCTGTGGCGGCAGATTAGGGGTTAATAAGTATTAGATTAGGGGTGTTTAGACTCGGGGTTCATGTTAGGGTGTTAGGTGTAAACATACATTTTGTTTCCCCATAGGAATCAATGGGGCTGCATTACGGAGCTTTACGCTGCTTTTTTGCAGGTGTTAGGCATTTTTTCAGCCGGCTCTCCCCATTGATGGCTATGGGGAAATCGTGCACGAGCACGTAAAACCAGCTCACCGCAGCTTTCAGCAGCATTAGTATTGGAGTGCGGTATGGAGCACAATTTTGCTTTACACTCACTTCTTGCCTCCTAACGCTGGGTTTTTGTAAATCTGTAATACCAGCGCTGTAGGGAAGTGAGCGGTGACAATAACTTGCAAGTTAGCACCGCACCCCTCATAACGCAAAACTCGTAATCTAGCCGATAGCTAGGAAATCATGATGATTCAAGTCATCTATACTCAATATTTTATTCTCTACCCGGGCAAACTGCTCCATTCAGCCGTTATCATCAGCTATGCTTGCAATAAAATAGTTAATAATGCAAGTAGCAAATTCACTGTTAAATAACACTTAAAGGAACAGTAAATACAGTAGATTTGCATAATCAACAAATGCATAATAAAAAGGCAATGCAATAGCACTTAGTCTGAACTTTAAATGTGAACTAGAAATCTTAAAGTTATGTCTATTTCCTCTCCCACTGCATTATGTGACAGCCATCAGCCAATCACAAATGCATATGTTCTGTGAATTCTTGCACATGCTCATTAGCAGCTGGGGACTCAAAAAGTATAAATATAAAAAGATGCAGAGTGTAGAAAAAAAGAACAAAGGGGCGCATTGTGTAGAATCACCAAACATATTTGTGGACTTGATGAAATATGAGCCAGATTGATACTCACATATTACTGGAGCACCCTAATGTGCTAGTAGGTACAGGCTGAAGATTTATAGGGTGTGTCAGCTCACCCACTTCTGGAACTCCCTGTGTGCTGCAGTGATAAAGTGAAGCAAAGAGAGCACTACATGTGTAGATCAACCAGAGTATAAAAGTATGTAAATTGACAATGCCAAAAGGGTACTCACATTCTGGACGAGCACACCTATGTGCTGGTAGAAGTAGACTGATACATTTCAGAAGCGCGTATCAGCTCACCCAATTAAGGTTTTCCCAGTAATCAGGATGCAGGTGCAGGATAAAGCTAGTGTTTGTGTCCCAATAGATAGTCAATGGACACAAGCAAATAAGGTGCTTCCACTCTACTTGGATTTTTTTTAAAAACACAGATGTTTATTAAAAATAATTTAAAAACAAACACAAGTAGTGGAACAGGGGTATCCAAATATCCCCCTTAAAATGCAACATGTTTCTCGGCACTAAAAAGGCCGTTTCATCAGGCATAACAATCAAAGACAAACATCTAGAAATTACAGTATCGCAACTAACATATATACAAGAGAAATCCATTTCATTAACATTCATATTTCATTGGTAATCATATTTAAATTGTTAAAATAAAGCCCATTTTGTTTGCATTCTTATTTCAAATGTTTTATTCCTCTCTTTATATAAATATAATGAATATAAGATCCTCACTTTTATATACTTAACCAATCTCTTTATGTCCGCTAACAGCCCTTCATTCGCACTCATATCTAACCTTTGTTAGTCTTAGGTGAAAGATTGAGTCCTACTTTGATTCAATAGGTGTATATAGAAGATTTTACCTGTAATTAATCCTTTCGGAAGAGGAAGATGCTTGATATGTAGATCCGTTTTGTAAATAGTTGTGTATTAGATAAACACAATATTTATGACTAACTTCCGTATGTCGTATGTTTGTGGCATGACACTTGTCCTATCAAATTAGGGGGGGTGTGTCCTTAGGAACGCCCATCCTACCACTGAATGAACGTTATTGGTTGCTCTCGCTGTTGATCATGGCTGTGTTCACATGATTGGCCCTTTTTTTTTTAAATGATAGGAGTATACTGGCATCCGTGATTGTTTTCTATTGTCAATAATCCACACTTGCTAATTTCTATATGGGGATATGATCGCATTCTAAAATATACGATAATCGTATTTGGCAGCATTTGAAATTACTTTAAAGTTCTAATGCCTAATATTATGATATAGGGAAAATTATTTCAAACTTCTAGTGCCTCAATGATAAGGGGAGATTATGTGAAATCCTATCATAGTGATGTGTTAAAGCAGTGTTGGATCGGTGGAATGAGTGTACCTAAACGTGATGTAATTAAATTAACCTATCTCCAAAACCTATATCACCACAAGTGTCAAAAGACATATAACATCAAACTAAATCCTAGATGCCTAAATATATAGTGCTTAAAACAAGAATAATTTATAATGGCTTGAATAAAAAAATCCCTATAAATAAATGAATATGAGAAGGAAAAAGGAAATATAGAGATTAAAGTGTAAAGTGGCTAACCTATACACATAGTGCCTTGAATATAAGAATATATTACCTTATGTCTATTAGACTTGTGCGCGGCGAAAAAAATTGTTTAGTTTCGGATCGATTCGGATGTTTTCGAATTTCGTTTTCAGGTCGATTCGAATTCGGATACATTCAAATGCATTAGTTTTGGATTCATTCGGATTCGAATAAATTTGGATGTATTTGGATGTATTCGGTTCGGATTTGATTTGTAAATTCGGAAGTTTGGTATGTGTTAGGTGGGGTGTGCTGTGTATTAGACTAGTATTATGTACTGTAATATTAGGTGTAACCCATAGCAGAGTGATATAACCTAATATACAGTACAATACTAGTGTAAATGTGATTAGTCCATGGCCATCCGAATGTTACGAATAAATCCGAACTAATTCGGATTTATTCGTTAGATTCAGAGTTACGGTAATTCGGGAATTCGTATCGATCCGAATCTCCGAATTTGACAAATTCGTCCGAATTTAAATTCGGAACGAAACGAAACACACATGTCTAATGTCTATGTGCAAGTGTATTTAGTGTCTATTTGATAATATGTGAGCAACATCTAAGCTTCAAAAATCAGTATCTATTCATGATTGTGAGCAATATATAAACTCCAAGATATAATATTGTAAATGATTTTTACAAGATATAATATTGTTATGATTTTTAATTTGTAGGTCACTATATTTTATAGGCACACTAAAGGCCAGTCTTTTTATATTTATTTGTTAATTATTTTTTTTTATATATATATATATATATATATCCTATTTATTTACAATATTATATATTGGAGTTTACATATTGCTCACAATCATGAATAGACACTGAGTTTTGCAGTTTAGATGTTGCTCACAAGCCATCATAAATTATTCTTGTTTTAAGCACTATATATTTAGACATCTAGTATTTAGTTTGATGTTAAAACACAATGAAAGAACAGCACTCCATGAGATAGAACAGAAGCTGGAAAAAACCTTCCATGCATGTCCATTTTTATAATAACTCCTCAGGATGCACAGTCTTTTAGCACACTATACCCCTTTCACAAAGAAAAAATATCCTGAAGCATATCAGTCTGACCCTGCCCAATGACAGTCCAGCGCCGAAATACCAGGCAATTCTTCTCTGAACAAGGGAAGCAACAACCCCAGACGATCGTTTCGGCCTTCTATGGGCCTCGTCAGTGAGGTGCAGTTGTATCTCTCTAAGGGCAAGTGTGCATGGAGTCCACGTCTGGTTTCCCCATTACTCTTAGGGTGACCTAAGAGCATTTACATAAAACACAATGAAAGAACAGCACTCCATGAGATAGAACAGAAGCTGGAAAAAACCTTCCATGCATGTCCATTTTTATAATAACTCCTCAGGATGCACAGTCTTTTATCACACTATACCCCTTTCACAAAGAAAAAATATCCTGAAGCATATCAGTCTGACCCTGCCCAATGACAGTCCAGCGCCGAAATACCAGGCAATTCTTCTCTGAACAAGGGAAGCAACAACCCCAGACGATCGTTTCGGCCTTCTATGGGCCTCGTCAGTGAGGTGCAGTTGTATCTCTCTAAGGGCAAGTGTGCATGGAGTCCACGTCTGGTTTCCCCATTACTCTTAGGGTGACCTAAGAGCATTTACATAAAACACAATGAAAGAACAGCACTCCATGAGATAGAACAGAAGCTGGAAAAAACCTTCCATGCATGTCCATTTTTATAATAACTCCTCAGGATGCACAGTCTTTTAGCACACTATACCCCTTTCACAAAGAAAAAATATCCTGAAGCATATCAGTCTGACCCTGCCCAATGACAGTCCAGCGCCGAAATACCAGGCAATTCTTCTCTGAACAAGGGAAGCAACAACCCCAGACGATCGTTTCGGCCTTCTATGGGCCTCGTCAGTGAGGTGCAGTTGTATCTCTCTAAGGGCAAGTGTGCATGGAGTCCACGTCTGGTTTCCCCATTACTCTTAGGGTGACCTAAGAGCATTTACATAAAACACAATGAAAGAACAGCACTCCATGAGATAGAACAGAAGCTGGAAAAAACCTTCCATGCATGTCCATTTTTATAATAACTCCTCAGGATGCACAGTCTTTTAGCACACTATACCCCTTTCACAAAGAAAAAATATCCTGAAGCATATCAGTCTGACCCTGCCCAATGACAGTCCAGCGCCGAAATACCAGGCAATTCTTCTCTGAACAAGGGAAGCAACAACCCCAGACGATCGTTTCGGCCTTCTATGGGCCTCGTCAGTGAGGTGCAGTTGTATCTCTCTAAGGGCAAGTGTGCATGGAGTCCACGTCTGGTTTCCCCATTACTCTTAGGGTGACCTAAGAGCATTTACATAAAACACAATGAAAGAACAGCACTCCATGAGATAGAACAGAAGCTGGAAAAAACCTTCCATGCATGTCCATTTTTATAATAACTCCTCAGGATGCACAGTCTTTTAGCACACTATACCCCTTTCACAAAGAAAAAATATCCTGAAGCATATCAGTCTGACCCTGCCCAATGACAGTCCAGCGCCGAAATACCAGGCAATTCTTCTCTGAACAAGGGAAGCAACAACCCCAGACGATCGTTTCGGCCTTCTATGGGCCTCGTCAGTGAGGTGCAGTTGTATCTCTCTAAGGGCAAGTGTGCATGGAGTCCACGTCTGGTTTCCCCATTACTCTTAGGGTGACCTAAGAGTATTTACATAAAACACAATGAAAGAACAGCACTCCATGAGATAGAACAGAAGCTGGAAAAAACCTTCCATGCATGTCCATTTTTATAATAACTCCTCAGGATGCACAGTCTTTTAGCACACTATACCCCTTTCACAAAGAAAAAATATCCTGAAGCATATCAGTCTGACCCTGCCCAATGACAGTCCAGCGCCGAAATACCAGGCAATTCTTCTCTGAACAAGGGAAGCAACAACCCCAGACGATCGTTTCGGCCTTCTATGGGCCTCGTCAGTGAGGTGCAGTTGTATCTCTCTAAGGGCAAGTGTGCATGGAGTCCACGTCTGGTTTCCCCATTACTCTTAGGGTGACCTAAGAGCATTTACATAAAACACAATGAAAGAACAGCACTCCATGAGATAGAACAGAAGCTGGAAAAAACCTTCCATGCATGTCCATTTTTATAATAACTCCTCAGGATGCACAGTCTTTTAGCACACTATACCCCTTTCACAAAGAAAAAATATCCTGAAGCATATCAGTCTGACCCTGCCCAATGACAGTCCAGCGCCGAAATACCAGGCAATTCTTCTCTGAACAAGGGAAGCAACAACCCCAGACGATCGTTTCGGCCTTCTATGGGCCTCGTCAGTGAGGTGCAGTTGTATCTCTCTAAGGGCAAGTGTGCATGGAGTCCACGTCTGGTTTCCCCATTACTCTTAGGGTGACCTAAGAGCATTTACATAAAACACAATGAAAGAACAGCACTCCATGAGATAGAACAGAAGCTGGAAAAAACCTTCCATGCATGTCCATTTTTATAATAACTCCTCAGGATGCACAGTCTTTTAGCACACTATACCCCTTTCACAAAGAAAAAATATCCTGAAGCATATCAGTCTGACCCTGCCCAATGACAGTCCAGCGCTGAAATACCAGGCAATTCTTCTCTGAACAAGGGAAGCAACAACCCCAGACGATCGTTTCGGCCTTCTATGGGCCTCGTCAGTGAGGTGCAGTTGTATCTCTCTAAGGGCAAGTGTGCATGGAGTCCACGTCTGGTTTCCCCATTACTCTTAGGGTGACCTAAGAGCATTTACATAAAACACAATGAAAGAACAGCACTCCATGAGATAGAACAGAAGCTGGAAAAAACCTTCCATGCATGTCCATTTTTATAATAACTCCTCAGGATGCACAGTCTTTTAGCACACTATACCCCTTTCACAAAGAAAAAATATCCTGAAGCATATCAGTCTGACCCTGCCCAATGACAGTCCAGCGCCGAAATACCAGGCAATTCTTCTCTGAACAAGGGAAGCAACAACCCCAGACGATCGTTTCGGCCTTCTATGGGCCTCGTCAGTGAGGTGCAGTTGTATCTCTCTAAGGGCAAGTGTGCATGGAGTCCACGTCTGGTTTCCCCATTACTCTTAGGGTGACCTAAGAGCATTTACATAAAACACAATGAAAGAACAGCACTCCATGAGATAGAACAGAAGCTGGAAAAAACCTTCCATGCATGTCCATTTTTATAATAACTCCTCAGGATGCACAGTCTTTTAGCACACTATACCCCTTTCACAAAGAAAAAATATCCTGAAGCATATCAGTCTGACCCTGCCCAATGACAGTCCAGCGCCGAAATACCAGGCAATTCTTCTCTGAACAAGGGAAGCAACAACCCCAGACGATCGTTTCGGCCTTCTATGGGCCTCGTCAGTGAGGTGCAGTTGTATCTCTCTAAGGGCAAGTGTGCATGGAGTCCACGTCTGGTTTCCCCATTACTCTTAGGGTGACCTAAGAGCATTTACATAAAACACAATGAAAGAACAGCACTCCATGAGATAGAACAGAAGCTGGAAAAAACCTTCCATGCATGTCCATTTTTATAATAACTCCTCAGGATGCACAGTCTTTTAGCACACTATACCCCTTTCACAAAGAAAAAATATCCTGAAGCATATCAGTCTGACCCTGCCCAATGACAGTCCAGCGCCGAAATACCAGGCAATTCTTCTCTGAACAAGGGAAGCAACAACCCCAGACGATCGTTTCGGCCTTCTATGGGCCTCGTCAGTGAGGTGCAGTTGTATCTCTCTAAGGGCAAGTGTGCATGGAGTCCACGTCTGGTTTCCCCATTACTCTTAGGGTGACCTAAGAGCATTTACATAAAACACAATGAAAGAACAGCACTCCATGAGATAGAACAGAAGCTGGAAAAAACCTTCCATGCATGTCCATTTTTATAATAACTCCTCAGGATGCACAGTCTTTTAGCACACTATACCCCTTTCACAAAGAAAAAATATCCTGAAGCATATCAGTCTGACCCTGCCCAATGACAGTCCAGCGCCGAAATACCAGGCAATTCTTCTCTGAACAAGGGAAGCAACAACCCCAGACGATCGTTTCGGCCTTCTATGGGCCTCGTCAGTGAGGTGCAGTTGTATCTCTCTAAGGGCAAGTGTGCATGGAGTCCACGTCTGGTTTCCCCATTACTCTTAGGGTGACCTAAGAGCATTTACATAAAACACAATGAAAGAACAGCACTCCATGAGATAGAACAGAAGCTGGAAAAAACCTTCCATGCATGTCCATTTTTATAATAACTCCTCAGGATGCACAGTCTTTTAGCACACTATACCCCTTTCACAAAGAAAAAATATCCTGAAGCATATCAGTCTGACCCTGCCCAATGACAGTCCAGCGCCGAAATACCAGGCAATTCTTCTCTGAACAAGGGAAGCAACAACCCCAGACGATCGTTTCGGCCTTCTATGGGCCTCGTCAGTGAGGTGCAGTTGTATCTCTCTAAGGGCAAGTGTGCATGGAGTCCACGTCTGGTTTCCCCATTACTCTTAGGGTGACCTAAGAGCATTTACATAAAACACAATGAAAGAACAGCACTCCATGAGATAGAACAGAAGCTGGAAAAAACCTTCCATGCATGTCCATTTTTATAATAACTCCTCAGGATGCACAGTCTTTTAGCACACTATACCCCTTTCACAAAGAAAAAATATCCTGAAGCATATCAGTCTGACCCTGCCCAATGACAGTCCAGCGCCGAAATACCAGGCAATTCTTCTCTGAACAAGGGAAGCAACAACCCCAGACGATCGTTTCGGCCTTCTATGGGCCTCGTCAGTGAGGTGCAGTTGTATCTCTCTAAGGGCAAGTGTGCATGGAGTCCACGTCTGGTTTCCCCATTACTCTTAGGGTGACCTAAGAGCATTTACATAAAACACAATGAAAGAACAGCACTCCATGAGATAGAACAGAAGCTGGAAAAAACCTTCCATGCATGTCCATTTTTATAATAACTCCTCAGGATGCACAGTCTTTTAGCACACTATACCCCTTTCACAAAGAAAAAATATCCTGAAGCATATCAGTCTGACCCTGCCCAATGACAGTCCAGCGCCGAAATACCAGGCAATTCTTCTCTGAACAAGGGAAGCAACAACCCCAGACGATCGTTTCGGCCTTCTATGGGCCTCGTCAGTGAGGTGCAGTTGTATCTCTCTAAGGGCAAGTGTGCATGGAGTCCACGTCTGGTTTCCCCATTACTCTTAGGGTGACCTAAGAGCATTTACATAAAACACAATGAAAGAACAGCACTCCATGAGATAGAACAGAAGCTGGAAAAAACCTTCCATGCATGTCCATTTTTATAATAACTCCTCAGGATGCACAGTCTTTTAGCACACTATACCCCTTTCACAAAGAAAAAATATCCTGAAGCATATCAGTCTGACCCTGCCCAATGACAGTCCAGCGCCGAAATACCAGGCAATTCTTCTCTGAACAAGGGAAGCAACAACCCCAGACGATCGTTTCGGCCTTCTATGGGCCTCGTCAGTGAGGTGCAGTTGTATCTCTCTAAGGGCAAGTGTGCATGGAGTCCACGTCTGGTTTCCCCATTACTCTTAGGGTGACCTAAGAGCATTTACATAAAACACAATGAAAGAACAGCACTCCATGAGATAGAACAGAAGCTGGAAAAAACCTTCCATGCATGTCCATTTTTATAATAACTCCTCAGGATGCACAGTCTTTTAGCACACTATACCCCTTTCACAAAGAAAAAATATCCTGAAGCATATCAGTCTGACCCTGCCCAATGACAGTCCAGCGCCGAAATACCAGGCAATTCTTCTCTGAACAAGGGAAGCAACAACCCCAGACGATCGTTTCGGCCTTCTATGGGCCTCGTCAGTGAGGTGCAGTTGTATCTCTCTAAGGGCAAGTGTGCATGGAGTCCACGTCTGGTTTCCCCATTACTCTTAGGGTGACCTAAGAGCATTTACATAAAACACAATGAAAGAACAGCACTCCATGAGATAGAACAGAAGCTGGAAAAAACCTTCCATGCATGTCCATTTTTATAATAACTCCTCAGGATGCACAGTCTTTTAGCACACTATACCCCTTTCACAAAGAAAAAATATCCTGAAGCATATCAGTCTGACCCTGCCCAATGACAGTCCAGCGCCGAAATACCAGGCAATTCTTCTCTGAACAAGGGAAGCAACAACCCCAGACGATCGTTTCGGCCTTCTATGGGCCTCGTCAGTGAGGTGCAGTTGTATCTCTCTAAGGGCAAGTGTGCATGGAGTCCACGTCTGGTTTCCCCATTACTCTTAGGGTGACCTAAGAGCATTTACATAAAACACAATGAAAGAACAGCACTCCATGAGATAGAACAGAAGCTGGAAAAAACCTTCCATGCATGTCCATTTTTATAATAACTCCTCAGGATGCACAGTCTTTTAGCACACTATACCCCTTTCACAAAGAAAAAATATCCTGAAGCATATCAGTCTGACCCTGCCCAATGACAGTCCAGCGCCGAAATACCAGGCAATTCTTCTCTGAACAAGGGAAGCAACAACCCCAGACGATCGTTTCGGCCTTCTATGGGCCTCGTCAGTGAGGTGCAGTTGTATCTCTCTAAGGGCAAGTGTGCATGGAGTCCACGTCTGGTTTCCCCATTACTCTTAGGGTGACCTAAGAGCATTTACATAAAACACAATGAAAGAACAGCACTCCATGAGATAGAACAGAAGCTGGAAAAAACCTTCCATGCATGTCCATTTTTATAATAACTCCTCAGGATGCACAGTCTTTTAGCACACTATACCCCTTTCACAAAGAAAAAATATCCTGAAGCATATCAGTCTGACCCTGCCCAATGACAGTCCAGCGCCGAAATACCAGGCAATTCTTCTCTGAACAAGGGAAGCAACAACCCCAGACGATCGTTTCGGCCTTCTATGGGCCTCGTCAGTGAGGTGCAGTTGTATCTCTCTAAGGGCAAGTGTGCATGGAGTCCACGTCTGGTTTCCCCATTACTCTTAGGGTGACCTAAGAGCATTTACATAAAACACAATGAAAGAACAGCACTCCATGAGATAGAACAGAAGCTGGAAAAAACCTTCCATGCATGTCCATTTTTATAATAACTCCTCAGGATGCACAGTCTTTTAGCACACTATACCCCTTTCACAAAGAAAAAATATCCTGAAGCATATCAGTCTGACCCTGCCCAATGACAGTCCAGCGCCGAAATACCAGGCAATTCTTCTCTGAACAAGGGAAGCAACAACCCCAGACGATCGTTTCGGCCTTCTATGGGCCTCGTCAGTGAGGTGCAGTTGTATCTCTCTAAGGGCAAGTGTGCATGGAGTCCACGTCTGGTTTCCCCATTACTCTTAGGGTGACCTAAGAGCATTTACATAAAACACAATGAAAGAACAGCACTCCATGAGATAGAACAGAAGCTGGAAAAAACCTTCCATGCATGTCCATTTTTATAATAACTCCTCAGGATGCACAGTCTTTTAGCACACTATACCCCTTTCACAAAGAAAAAATATCCTGAAGCATATCAGTCTGACCCTGCCCAATGACAGTCCAGCGCCGAAATACCAGGCAATTCTTCTCTGAACAAGGGAAGCAACAACCCCAGACGATCGTTTCGGCCTTCTATGGGCCTCGTCAGTGAGGTGCAGTTGTATCTCTCTAAGGGCAAGTGTGCATGGAGTCCACGTCTGGTTTCCCCATTACTCTTAGGGTGACCTAAGAGCATTTACATAAAACACAATGAAAGAACAGCACTCCATGAGATAGAACAGAAGCTGGAAAAAACCTTCCATGCATGTCCATTTTTATAATAACTCCTCAGGATGCACAGTCTTTTAGCACACTATACCCCTTTCACAAAGAAAAAATATCCTGAAGCATATCAGTCTGACCCTGCCCAATGACAGTCCAGCGCCGAAATACCAGGCAATTCTTCTCTGAACAAGGGAAGCAACAACCCCAGACGATCGTTTCGGCCTTCTATGGGCCTCGTCAGTGAGGTGCAGTTGTATCTCTCTAAGGGCAAGTGTGCATGGAGTCCACGTCTGGTTTCCCCATTACTCTTAGGGTGACCTAAGAGCATTTACATAAAACACAATGAAAGAACAGCACTCCATGAGATAGAACAGAAGCTGGAAAAAACCTTCCATGCATGTCCATTTTTATAATAACTCCTCAGGATGCACAGTCTTTTAGCACACTATACCCCTTTCACAAAGAAAAAATATCCTGAAGCATATCAGTCTGACCCTGCCCAATGACAGTCCAGCGCCGAAATACCAGGCAATTCTTCTCTGAACAAGGGAAGCAACAACCCCAGACGAAAAAGGGGCAACCAGACGTGGACTCCTTGCTCAGTGTGCTTAGAGGAATATAGCTACACCTCACTGACGAGGCCCAATGAAGGCCGAAACGATCGTCTGGGGTTGCTGTGTTCCTTGTTCAGAGAGGAATTGCCTGGTATTTCGGCGCTGGACTGACCGTAATAGGCGGGGTCAGACTGATATACTACAGGAAATTTCTTCTTTGTGAAAAGCATTACTGGGCTAAAAAAGCTGCACCCAGGTGGTAAATCGCCATAGAACAGGCTAACAATGGTATTGAGCCAGTTGTTCGTTCCTGTGAGTGCACTTCTCTCTGTATGTATTTAGTCTCCCTATGGGAAAAAGGGGCAACCAGACGTGGACTCCTTGCTCAGTGTGCTTAGAGGAATATAGCTACACCTCACTGACGAGGCCCAATGAAGGCCGAAACGATCGTCTGGGGTTGCTGTGTTCCTTGTTCAGAGAGGAATTGCCTGGTATTTCGGCGCTGGACTGACCGTAATAGGCGGGGTCAGACTGATATACTACAGGAAATTTCTTCTTTGTGAAAAGCATTACTGGGCTAAAAAGCTGCACCCAGGTGGTAAATCGCCATAGAACAGGCTAACAATGGTATTGAGCCAGTTGTTCGTTCCTGTGAGTGCACTTCTCTCTGTATGTATTTAGTCTCCCTATGGGAAAAAGGGGCAACCAGACGTGGACTCCTTGCTCAGTGTGCTTAGAGGAATATAGCTACACCTCACTGACGAGGCCCAATGAAGGCCGAAACGATCGTCTGGGGTTGCTGTGTTCCTTGTTCAGAGAGGAATTGCCTGGTATTTCGGCGCTGGACTGACCGTAATAGGCGGGGTCAGACTGATATACTACAGGAAATTTCTTCTTTGTGAAAAGCATTACTGGGCTAAAAAGCTGCACCCAGGTGGTAAATCGCCATAGAACAGGCTAACAATGGTATTGAGCCAGTTGTTCGTTCCTGTGAGTGCACTTCTCTCTGTATGTATTTAGTCTCCCTATGGGAAAAAGGGGCAACCAGACGTGGACTCCTTGCTCAGTGTGCTTAGAGGAATATAGCTACACCTCACTGACGAGGCCCAATGAAGGCCGAAACGATCGTCTGGGGTTGCTGTGTTCCTTGTTCAGAGAGGAATTGCCTGGTATTTCGGCGCTGGACTGACCGTAATAGGCGGGGTCAGACTGATATACTACAGGAAATTTCTTCTTTGTGAAAAGCATTACTGGGCTAAAAAGCTGCACCCAGGTGGTAAATCGCCATAGAACAGGCTAACAATGGTATTGAGCCAGTTGTTCGTTCCTGTGAGTGCACTTCTCTCTGTATGTATTTAGTCTCCCTATGGGAAAAAGGGGCAACCAGACGTGGACTCCTTGCTCAGTGTGCTTAGAGGAATATAGCTACACCTCACTGACGAGGCCCAATGAAGGCCGAAACGATCGTCTGGGGTTGCTGTGTTCCTTGTTCAGAGAGGAATTGCCTGGTATTTCGGCGCTGGACTGACCGTAATAGGCGGGGTCAGACTGATATACTACAGGAAATTTCTTCTTTGTGAAAAGCATTACTGGGCTAAAAAGCTGCACCCAGGTGGTAAATCGCCATAGAACAGGCTAACAATGGTATTGAGCCAGTTGTTCGTTCCTGTGAGTGCACTTCTCTCTGTATGTATTTAGTCTCCCTATGGGAAAAAGGGGCAACCAGACGTGGACTCCTTGCTCAGTGTGCTTAGAGGAATATAGCTACACCTCACTGACGAGGCCCAATGAAGGCCGAAACGATCGTCTGGGGTTGCTGTGTTCCTTGTTCAGAGAGGAATTGCCTGGTATTTCGGCGCTGGACTGACCGTAATAGGCGGGGTCAGACTGATATACTACAGGAAATTTCTTCTTTGTGAAAAGCATTACTGGGCTAAAAAGCTGCACCCAGGTGGTAAATCGCCATAGAACAGGCTAACAATGGTATTGAGCCAGTTGTTCGTTCCTGTGAGTGCACTTCTCTCTGTATGTATTTAGTCTCCCTATGGGAAAAAGGGGCAACCAGACGTGGACTCCTTGCTCAGTGTGCTTAGAGGAATATAGTTACACCTCACTGACGAGGCCCAATGAAGGCCGAAACGATCGTCTGGGGTTGCTGTGTTCCTTGTTCAGAGAGGAATTGCCTGGTATTTCGGCGCTGGACTGACCGTAATAGGCGGGGTCAGACTGATATACTACAGGAAATTTCTTCTTTGTGAAAAGCATTACTGGGCTAAAAAGCTGCACCCAGGTGGTAAATCGCCATAGAACAGGCTAACAATGGTATTGAGCCAGTTGTTCGTTCCTGTGAGTGCACTTCTCTCTGTATGTATTTAGTCTCCCTATGGGAAAAAGGGGCAACCAGACGTGGACTCCTTGCTCAGTGTGCTTAGAGGAATATAGCTACACCTCACTGACGAGGCCCAATGAAGGCCGAAACGATCGTCTGGGGTTGCTGTGTTCCTTGTTCAGAGAGGAATTGCCTGGTATTTCGGCGCTGGACTGACCGTAATAGGCGGGGTCAGACTGATATACTACAGGAAATTTCTTCTTTGTGAAAAGCATTACTGGGCTAAAAAGCTGCACCCAGGTGGTAAATCGCCATAGAACAGGCTAACAATGGTATTGAGCCAGTTGTTCGTTCCTGTGAGTGCACTTCTCTCTGTATGTATTTAGTCTCCCTATGGGAAAAAGGGGCAACCAGACGTGGACTCCTTGCTCAGTGTGCTTAGAGGAATATAGCTACACCTCACTGACGAGGCCCAATGAAGGCCGAAACGATCGTCTGGGGTTGCTGTGTTCCTTGTTCAGAGAGGAATTGCCTGGTATTTCGGCGCTGGACTGACCGTAATAGGCGGGGTCAGACTGATATACTACAGGAAATTTCTTCTTTGTGAAAAGCATTACTGGGCTAAAAAGCTGCACCCAGGTGGTAAATCGCCATAGAACAGGCTAACAATGGTATTGAGCCAGTTGTTCGTTCCTGTGAGTGCACTTCTCTCTGTATGTATTTAGTCTCCCTATGGGAAAAAGGGGCAACCAGACGTGGACTCCTTGCTCAGTGTGCTTAGAGGAATATAGCTACACCTCACTGACGAGGCCCAATGAAGGCCGAAACGATCGTCTGGGGTTGCTGTGTTCCTTGTTCAGAGAGGAATTGCCTGGTATTTCGGCGCTGGACTGACCGTAATAGGCGGGGTCAGACTGATATACTACAGGAAATTTCTTCTTTGTGAAAAGCATTACTGGGCTAAAAAGCTGCACCCAGGTGGTAAATCGCAATAGAACAGGCTAACAATGGTATTGAGCCAGTTGTTCGTTCCTGTGAGTGCACTTCTCTCTGTATGTATTTAGTCTCCCTATGGGAAAAAGGGGCAACCAGACGTGGACTCCTTGCTCAGTGTGCTTAGAGGAATATAGCTACACCTCACTGACGAGGCCCAATGAAGGCCGAAACGATCGTCTGGGGTTGCTGTGTTCCTTGTTCAGAGAGGAATTGCCTGGTATTTCGGCGCTGGACTGACCGTAATAGGCGGGGTCAGACTGATATACTACAGGAAATTTCTTCTTTGTGAAAAGCATTACTGGGCTAAAAAGCTGCACCCAGGTGGTAAATCGCCATAGAACAGGCTAACAATGGTATTGAGCCAGTTGTTCGTTCCTGTGAGTGCACTTCTCTCTGTATGTATTTAGTCTCCCTATGGGAAAAAGGGGCAACCAGACGTGGACTCCTTGCTCAGTGTGCTTAGAGGAATATAGCTACACCTCACTGACGAGGCCCAATGAAGGCCGAAACGATCGTCTGGGGTTGCTGTGTTCCTTGTTCAGAGAGGAATTGCCTGGTATTTCGGCGCTGGACTGACCGTAATAGGCGGGGTCAGACTGATATACTACAGGAAATTTCTTCTTTGTGAAAAGCATTACTGGGCTAAAAAGCTGCACCCAGGTGGTAAATCGCCATAGAACAGGCTAACAATGGTATTGAGCCAGTTGTTCGTTCCTGTGAGTGCACTTCTCTCTGTATGTATTTAGTCTCCCTATGGGAAAAAGGGGCAACCAGACGTGGACTCCTTGCTCAGTGTGCTTAGAGGAATATAGCTACACCTCACTGACGAGGCCCAATGAAGGCCGAAACGATCGTCTGGGGTTGCTGTGTTCCTTGTTCAGAGAGGAATTGCCTGGTATTTCGGCGCTGGACTGACCGTAATAGGCGGGGTCAGACTGATATACTACAGGAAATTTCTTCTTTGTGAAAAGCATTACTGGGCTAAAAAGCTGCACCCAGGTGGTAAATCGCCATAGAACAGGCTAACAATGGTATTGAGCCAGTTGTTCGTTCCTGTGAGTGCACTTCTCTCTGTATGTATTTAGTCTCCCTATGGGAAAAAGGGGCAACCAGACGTGGACTCCTTGCTCAGTGTGCTTAGAGGAATATAGCTACACCTCACTGACGAGGCCCAATGAAAGCCGAAACGATCGTCTGGGGTTGCTGTGTTCCTTGTTCAGAGAGGAATTGCCTGGTATTTCGGCGCTGGACTGACCGTAATAGGCGGGGTCAGACTGATATACTACAGGAAATTTCTTCTTTGTGAAAAGCATTACTGGGCTAAAAAGCTGCACCCAGGTGGTAAATCGCCATAGAACAGGCTAACAATGGTATTGAGCCAGTTGTTCGTTCCTGTGAGTGCACTTCTCTCTGTATGTATTTAGTCTCCCTATGGGAAAAAGGGGCAACCAGACGTGGACTCCTTGCTCAGTGTGCTTAGAGGAATATAGCTACACCTCACTGACGAGGCCCAATGAAGGCCGAAACGATCGTCTGGGGTTGCTGTGTTCCTTGTTCAGAGAGGAATTGCCTGGTATTTCGGCGCTGGACTGACCGTAATAGGCGGGGTCAGACTGATATACTACAGGAAATTTCTTCTTTGTGAAAAGCATTACTGGGCTAAAAAGCTGCACCCAGGTGGTAAATCGCCATAGAACAGGCTAACAATGGTATTGAGCCAGTTGTTCGTTCCTGTGAGTGCACTTCTCTCTGTATGTATTTAGTCTCCCTATGGGAAAAAGGGGCAACCAGACGTGGACTCCTTGCTCAGTGTGCTTAGAGGAATATAGCTACACCTCACTGACGAGGCCCAATGAAGGCCGAAACGATCGTCTGGGGTTGCTGTGTTCCTTGTTCAGAGAGGAATTGCCTGGTATTTCGGCGCTGGACTGACCGTAATAGGCGGGGTCAGACTGATATACTACAGGAAATTTCTTCTTTGTGAAAAGCATTACTGGGCTAAAAAGCTGCACCCAGGTGGTAAATCGCCATAGAACAGGCTAACAATGGTATTGAGCCAGTTGTTCGTTCCTGTGAGTGCACTTCTCTCTGTATGTATTTAGTCTCCCTATGGGAAAAAGGGGCAACCAGACGTGGACTCCTTGCTCAGTGTGCTTAGAGGAATATAGCTACACCTCACTGACGAGGCCCAATGAAGGCCGAAACGATCGTCTGGGGTTGCTGTGTTCCTTGTTCAGAGAGGAATTGCCTGGTATTTCGGCGCTGGACTGACCGTAATAGGCGGGGTCAGACTGATATACTACAGGAAATTTCTTCTTTGTGAAACGCATTACTGGGCTAAAAAGCTGCACCCAGGTGGTAAATCGCCATAGAACAGGCTAACAATGGTATTGAGCCAGTTGTTCGTTCCTGTGAGTGCACTTCTCTCTGTATGTATTTAGTCTCCCTATGGGAAAAAGGGGCAACCAGACGTGGACTCCTTGCTCAGTGTGCTTAGAGGAATATAGCTACACCTCACTGACGAGGCCCAATGAAGGCCGAAACGATCGTCTGGGGTTGCTGTGTTCCTTGTTCAGAGAGGAATTGCCTGGTATTTCGGCGCTGGACTGACCGTAATAGGCGGGGTCAGACTGATATACTACAGGAAATTTCTTCTTTGTGAAAAGCATTACTGGGCTAAAAAGCTGCACCCAGGTGGTAAATCGCCATAGAACAGGCTAACAATGGTATTGAGCCAGTTGTTCGTTCCTGTGAGTGCACTTCTCTCTGTATGTATTTAGTCTCCCTATGGGAAAAAGGGGCAACCAGACGTGGACTCCTTGCTCAGTGTGCTTAGAGGAATATAGCTACACCTCACTGACGAGGCCCAATGAAGGCCGAAACGATCGTCTGGGGTTGCTGTGTTCCTTGTTCAGAGAGGAATTGCCTGGTATTTCGGCGCTGGACTGACCGTAATAGGCGGGGTCAGACTGATATACTACAGGAAATTTCTTCTTTGTGAAAAGCATTACTGGGCTAAAAAGCTGCACCCAGGTGGTAAATCGCCATAGAACAGGCTAACAATGGTATTGAGCCAGTTGTTCGTTCCTGTGAGTGCACTTCTCTCTGTATGTATTTAGTCTCCCTATGGGAAAAAGGGGCAACCAGACGTGGACTCCTTGCTCAGTGTGCTTAGAGGAATATAGCTACACCTCACTGACGAGGCCCAATGAAGGCCGAAACAATCGTCTGGGGTTGCTGTGTTCCTTGTTCAGAGAGGAATTGCCTGGTATTTCGGCGCTGGACTGACCGTAATAGGCGGGGTCAGACTGATATACTACAGGAAATTTCTTCTTTGTGAAAAGCATTACTGGGCTAAAAAGCTGCACCCAGGTGGTAAATCGCCATAGAACAGGCTAACAATGGTATTGAGCCAGTTGTTCGTTCCTGTGAGTGCACTTCTCTCTGTATGTATTTAGTTTGATGTTATATGTCTTTTGACACTTATGGTGATATAGGTTTTGGAGATAGGTTAATTTAATTACATCACGTTTAGGTACATTTTACCGAGCTTACACCGCTTTAACACATCACTATGATAGGATTTCACATAATCTCCCCTTATCATGGAGGCACTAGAACTTTGAAATAATTTTCCCTATATCATAATATTAGGCATTAGAACTTTGAAGTAATTTTAAATGCTGCCAAATACGATTATCGTATATTTTAGAATGTGATCATATCCCCATATAGAAATTAGCAAGTGTGGATTATTGACGATAGAAAACAATCATGGATGCCAGTATACTCCTATCATTTAAAAAAAAGGGCCAATCATGTGAACACAGCCATGATCAACAGCGAGAGCAACCAATAACGTTCATTCAGTGATAGGATGGGCATTCCTAAGGACACACACCCCCTGATTTGATAGGACAAGCATCATGCCACATTTAGAGATTGGTTGGGATGGGTTAAACATACGACATACGGAAGTTAGTAAATATTATTAGTAAATATTGTGTACATCTAATACACGACTATTTACAAAACGGATCTACATATCAAACATTTTCTTCTTCTGAAAGGATTAATTACAGGTAGAATCTTCTATATACTACTAGTGAATCAAGGTAGGACTCGATCTTTCACCTAAAACTAACAAAGGTTAGATATGAGTGCGAATGAAGGGCTGTTAGCGGACATAAAGAGAATGGTTAAGTATATAAAAAGAGGATCTCATATCCATTATATGTATATAAAGAGAGGAATAAAACATTTCAAATAAGAATGCAAACAAAATGGGCTTTATTTGTCAATGAAATATGAATGTTAATGAAATGGATTTCTCTTGTATATATGTTATTTGCGATACTGTAATTTCCAGATGTTTGTTTTTGGGCCAATGTTGCTTAATGTCTAATCTGTGTGATGTATTATATAGGTAGCCCTTTATATTCATAGGTTGATACTGGATGTGATTTCACATAGGTGTACAGGTGTATATAATTAATCAGAGAACACGCCCCCTAAAAAGGTGGGTATGTTTCATTAGGGTTTGGTAAGAGCTATAAAAAGCAGAACTGCTAGTAAGGTGATTGTTATGCCTGATGAAACGGCCTTTTTAGTGCCGAGAAACATGTTGCATTTTAAGGGGGATATTTGGATACCCCTGTTCCACTACTTGTGTTTGTGTTTTTAAAAAAAATCCAAGTAGAGTGGAAGCACCTTATTTGCTTGTGTCCATTGACTATCTATTGGGACACAAACACTAGCTTTATCCTGCACCTGCATCCTGATTATTGGGAAAACCTTAATTGGGTGAGCTGATACGCGCTTCTGAAATGTATCAGTCTACTTCTACCAGCACATAGGTGTGCTCGTCCAGAATGTGAGTACCCTTTTGGCATTGTCAATTTACATACTTTTATACTCTGGTTGATCTACACATGTAGTGCTCTCTTTGCTTCACTTTATCACTGCAGCACACAGGGAGTTCCAGAAGTGGGTGAGCAGACACACCCTATAAATCTTCAGCCTGTACCTACTAGCACATTAGGGTGCTCCAGTAATATGTGAGTATCAATCTGGCTCATATTTCATCAAGTCCACAAATATGTTTGGTGATTCTACACGAGGCGCCCCTTTGTTCTTTTTTTCTACACTCTGCAGCTTATCCTGATTAGTCTGTGAGGAGGAGGCAGCCAGCATATGATAGCCTATTTTGGTGACGATTTCCCTACCTCAAAGAAGTGTATCCAATCTATTTTGGGAGTTTGTGATTTTTAGGATTTTGTATGTATGTTAAATATATATTTTTTCATATGGTACACTGTTAATTACCAATCCTTCCATCCTGTTATATATGCGCCCCCTCTAGTTCCAACTTGTCAAATATAAAAAGATAGTGCACATTTTGTCAATGGAAGTAAATTGTAAAGTTTTTTTAAAATTGCATGTTCTATCTGAATCATGAGTTTCATTTTGGCTTCATTGTCCCTTTAAAAGCACATTTCTATGTTAGATATTTTTGGCACGCACCACCTTGAAACTGGATAATGATAATATTCATGAAGACATCTCAATGATACTACTATTAGTTTCTACTTCCTCTTCTCTTCTAACCCAAATTTGTATAAATAATTATTTCTAAATTGCCAAATTATGTTCACTACATATGTTAATAAATACTGTCATCTCCTCAGCTATCATCTATAATTATTTCCATTCACACTTCATGTCATAAAGTAAGAAATTTAACTTTTTCCTATAAATGGGACATATCGATTTTTTGTAGGACTAACCATGAGTTATGTGCCCTAATTTATAATGACTGCATATATCTATTATGCGTATGTCAAAGTATGTGCATAAATTCAACATTTACTGTTTGAGTTCTCTCTGGGTAGATATTTCTTCTATGTAAGATTATATTAGCAACTATTTCTTTGTCACACTTATTGGTGGTAGATTACAAGCGGAGCTCTAAATATTGCTTGTGTGCAAGCAATATTAGCACTCCACTTTGTAATACCAGAGCACAATATAATGTGCGCTGGTATTACAAGTAAATCACATTGCAAACGCGAGCTCGCGTTCACATTGCTAGGAAGCATTGCACTCACGAGAGCGCACTTCCATAGTCTCCTATGGGAGCCTCCTGCTGATGCCGCCTCTGATGCAGCGAAGGGGGTAAGCAACGCAGCGATAAGCTACATTTTTTTAAATATATGCATATGAATATATTCATATATATATATGTGTTAATAATATGAGTATATACACATATTAACACATAAATATATGTATATAAGGAGATACATATATATTTACATTGCAGTCTATGAGAACACACAGTTCCCATAGACCGCAATATAAAGGCACTTTTTAGTGCTGTTTTTATTCTAACACCCCACTCCCACCACCTTTAAAGCCCCAAAACTGTCTTGTGCAGTTTTTTTTTATTAAAAAAAAGTGCTATATTTTTTTTTTTAGTAAAAATCTATAATGCCCTCTATTTTGAGAGCATTTTGGGCACTAGTAGAAAATTAACCAGAGATCAGATCTCTGATTCATTTTCTGAGTGCTAATTGCTAATGCAAGGTCACGGTAGCAATAACCAGCCACTTGTAATGGCTGGTTAATTATCATGCTCCTGCAAACGGGCAAATTTGCCCGTTCGCGGGAGCGAGATAATTTAGCATTCCACTTTAAATCTAGCCCATATGTTTTTAATTAGTTTCAATTTAGTTAAAATTATATCCTTATTATTAAATTTGCTGGCTAATTAAATGTTTGTCTTATTTAAATAGCAATTCCCTTAATAAATCTACAAACATATATTGTCAACGTATACAGTACAAATGGAAACCTATTGAACATAATGTGACACAGTCACAGTGAATGGGACTTATTTATCCCCTCACGGTAATGTTTTAATGTGCAAAAATAACGTTTTCATTTTTATTCACTTCTTATGCGACTATTTATGTTTGAAGAACTGCTTACAGCAGACTGGTCAAATGCATGCTACATGCACCTACTGTGGCTTTCTGTTAGTATTCACAGTATAGAGAATCAATGTCAAAGGAGAGGGAGATGCCGGAGTAATTTACACTTCATGTTATAGATAGCCCCAGTGATGATATAAGAGGTCTACAACAAACATAAAAATGGGTGGCACTCATTGGTGTGTAAGTTGTGGCTTTTCTGTGTACAAGCAAATAGAAGTGAAATTATGCATTAAAGGCACATGATATTCATTAATTTCCTTTGTTTTATGGAAAAAATAAATTATTTAGAAATGTATTACAATTACTACATTATTTCCATGCAAAAACGCATTTTAACTGCTGCTCTTTTATATATAATACACATATATACACTTTTGAGTATTTCCCAGCCAAATACCTTGAAAAATGCAATATCATTTTTAATAATTTTTAATGTGTTTGAATGTAAATATATATATATATATATATATATATATATATATATATATACACACACACTATATATATTTATACACATAGAGAAAGAGAGAGAGATTTTACAAAACATATATATTTAAAAAAAAAAAAAGAACATTTTCTTCTATGTGAAGAACATAGGAATGTACAATATTCCTAACGCACCTTCAGGTTTAGTGAAGTTGATCTAGCGAAGTGTTAGGTTAGTGCACCCCATAGAAGTCTATGCGGAGATGTTGGCACCGCCGCAATATCTTGAGGTTAGTGCCAAGGTCTTTCGCTCGTGCTAACTTTTAACTTTCAAATCGTAATATGCTTGCTAATGCAGCCTCAGTAACTTTTTACTTTGAGCGCAGTTATCATGATTTAGATACAACACAGAATTGAAAAAAATAATTCCAATTTACTTCTATTATGAAAATTTGCAGTCTTTAAATGCAAACTTTCTGATGCACCAGCAACAACTGAGCCTGTGCAAGAGTTCATTGTTTATACTTGCATTTTGTGATTGGCTGATGACTGTCACATGATGCAGAGGGAAGCAAAGTAGTCTGTGCAAGAGTTCAATGTTTATACTTACAGTATATGCATTTTGTGATTGGCTGATGACTGTCACATGATGCAGAGGGAAGCAAAGTAGTCTGTGCAAGAGTTCAATGTTTATACTTACAGTATATGCATTTTGTGATTGGCTGATGACTGTCACATGATGCAGAGGGAAGCAAAGTTGAACTAATGTTTAACCCTTTCGTGTCAGGGCTAAAGTGCCTACATCGGAACAACTGTTCCAATGTAGACAAATTGAAACCACGTGATCGTGCACACGATCGTGAAATTTCAACCCTAGGAACGCCCTCCAGACCGCGATCAAATCCTGAGAGCACAGAAGGCTTCAGGACAGCCGTTAGCTATGACGTTCTATTTCGTCATAACGGCTTTAAAGCCCAGTCTAATTATGACGGAATAGAACAGCATAACGGCTTTAAAAGGTTAAGTTTGTTAAAAAAAAAAATCTAATGCTCATTTTAAATTCAGACTAAGTGCTTTTGCATTGTCTTTGTATTATACATTTGTTGATTATGAAGTTCTTTTAATCTTATTATCCACACAGGGATTAAACCCAAAGGTAAATTCACGCTGGTAAGCCACAAGCATTGCAGCTCGCTGGCAGGAAAAGTCAAGGAGCCAATCAGGAGCAACAACTACACATACCCACCATTGCTTGAATCACCCAAACAGGATCTTTACCTATATCTTTATCTCATTTGCAGGGGTTAACTGTTTGTATATTTCAGATATCGAACAACATATCTTGCTATCTTGTTATTTTTAACAAGATAGCAGGTGAAACTATTGGGGAGGAATTTCCCTGTTACATAGAACTCTGATAAATACAGTTATTTTGGTATATCACTGCAATCAACATATCTTTATCATCAATATTTCAAGGGGGAATTGTGCATTTGTGCGCATTTCATTATTTCTCCAGAGGTATTTTGTTTTTATATTACAATACAGTACATGACAGTATTAATCATAAAAATAAATAGCAGCTATAATCATATTTACTTGTTCTCAACTAAATTAATTATTAAAAGGAACATAAAAATGGTTTTGCACAACTTATTTGCATTAATAAAAGATATTTACAACTGTAATGAAATTACTGTTAAATTCATTTTCATTATGACTATATTTTAAAATGATTTTAAACCCATTTGCCACTCAGTTGACAGGAAACCAATCAGCACCTGGTACAGAATATTCAGTGTATAAATGCATTCGGCAGATACAGACACATACTGTAAAATAAATAATTATGAATAGTCAGCGCTAAACAACAGGTAGTTTTATTTTAAGGGGAAAGGGGCATACAATCCTAGGCAATGAGTAAATATCACATAGGGATTTTTTTTTATTAATTTATTCAAAATAACTGCATATATATTTAGTGAGAGCTCAACAGATATGCACTTATATTTTACAAAATGCATTTTTAATACATATGAGTATTGGTGCCATACAACACAATTTAATATTTTACAGATTTGAAATCTCCATCTTCAGAACAAATATGACAAACACAACATATGTGTGAAACAGTGTGTGAGATGTCAGGTGTGACTGTGTGGTCACCATGGAAACCAACGACCACAGGGCTCAATATTGCTATTGTATCATTTGTGATTGGTTGTCATGGTTAATACAAGCTTAACCCTTATAACCACATGCTAAGACAAAAGGTACTGTACATAAAAGTTAAAAAAAAAAAAAAAGTGTAAAAAGTTAAGCAGAGCAATCAGGCTTGGCCAACATTTTCTTTGATATACAGTAGCAAAGTGTGCTTGGTTGTAATTAAATGTGATTAGGTACAAATAAGTTATCATTCACTCAAATTAATCAATAAATGTTTCATCAGTGTCACAATATATTTAAATAACAGACATAAATAGTTCATCACAGAAGAGTCAAATTATGTAGAACTCCAGGTTCCAGAAGTCTTGGCAATGGTGGCAAAGGTTTTTTTATTTTAAAGACATATTAAAAAGGATTACAATTCCACAAAGGGATAAACAGCTATTCAACTGTAAACTCCTTACAGAATATTAACCTATGAATAAGGGAAACAATGTTCACGCACTGTCATGATTTATTTAGCCTAAATTTTCTGTAATGTCATTGTTTTTGCACTTCCCCAGAAAAGCTAGACTGCGTAAAGGAATATAAAGCCCACAATTTTTCTTTTGTGATTCAGACAGAGCATACAGTTTTAAAAAACATTTTCAGTTTACTTCTATTATAAAATTTGCTTTATTCCCATGGTATTCTTTGTTGAAGAGATACTTATGTTGGTGTCTGGAGCAGGAACTAGTGCTGCCCTCTAGTGTCCTTAAAAATGGATAACATTCTTGTAAAACTGCTGCCATGTAGTGCACCAGAAACGTGCACACTCCTGAACTTATGTCCCTGCTTTTCAACAAAAGATACCAAGAGACTAAAGAAAATGTGATAGTAGAAGTAAATTAGAAAGTTGTTTAAAATTGGATACTCTGTCTGAATCATGAAAGAAAAATGTGTTTTATTTCCCTTTAACGCAGAATCCAGTCTTTGTGCCCTACACATTTTTTCTTTCATGATTTAGCCACCAATCAGCAAGCACTACCCAGGTGCTGCACCAAATATGGTCTGGCTCTTAAGCTTACATTCATGCTTTTCAAATAAAGATACCAAGAGAACGAATAAAAATGGAGTTGCTTATCTGAATAATGAAAGGAAAAATTTGGGTTTCATATCCCAAATCTTGATCTTCCTCTAATTAGCCATATGAAAGTATTCTTATGAGGTATTATAAGGGGTATATCCCTGAAATGCAAAATGATTCAAATTAATCTATATGTAGAACTGTTGAAATGCAGATAAATAAATTCTCTAAGTGTTGATTTGGTATTTACCTGATGCTTTATGTATATTCAATTCATTTTAGTTAAAAGTTTGCAAAGTTATAAAAATAATTTGGCATATCGCCATATGAGATCAGCAGCCACAGTGCGGCTCCACGGAGCCTGTGCAAGGCTTAAACACACAGTACTGCAGGGTTGATAGTCCTAAAATGCTCTAATGGACTAAAGCAAGCAATTTTTCAACTATAATGGTCCTTTAAGAAGGCCAGAATCAGTAGTTGTTACAAATATGTGGCAAATGGGATCATTTTCTTATTTAAAGTATATTTTAATGCACAAAAATGGCTGTCAATAGATTTGTCATTTTGATTTACATTCCTATATAATATGTAAAAACATTCATTCACAGCTTTAATCAAATCAGTTTGTATGTTACATGCAGTCAGTGGGAGGCACCCCCAATTTTCTATTTTGCACCCTATTAGGCTAAGGAAGGTAAAAAGGTTAAAATTATTACCCCCTGTTCTTTTGGACAGGCCATGTCCCACAACTGCCTAACCTGCCCTCAAAACATCTGTGACCTAACCTACCGTTGCCCTAACGTTGCCCATGGAACACCCATAACTACGTCTCAAGCCACCCGGGGAACACCCAGGATTGTTTGCCCCCACTATAATAAGGTTTCTACTAAGTGTAGCCTTTTACTTTGTTCCTTCATCTCTCCATGTAGGGGATGGATTTAAAAGAGTAATAAAAATTTGGGAGATGGGAGAGGATGTTAGCAAATGTATACCAGTGAAATTGATAAGATTCAAGATACCCAACATTTAATATAATCATCTTAATTCCCCATCTCACCAAATAAACTGAATTAAATAAGGCAGCACTGAAACATTTACTTTATGAAATAAACATTTTAACTTATATTTGCTATTAGTTGTGAATACTTGTTAGACTGGTTTTAAGATTTGTTACTTTACATGTAATTTCAAGCCATCTTGTGCCCTTCAGGTAATAAGATCATTTTGCCAATCGTTTTAAGTTTAATGACTTTGCAAGATCATACAGTTTGTTGCTATAATAAATTAAATGTGAGATCATTTGGGTATTGTCTATCAATATGGCAGATTCATTAGAGAGCACACTCCGCGCTCCCTAGTCTTTCTAGTTCCTATGCTACTTTATGGAGACCATTCACAAAACGATGTTGAGCTGGTCATTTTTAGTGAATAGGCTCCTCAGATTAGCAAACCTTTACATAGTGAAATACTAGAGAGCTTACAAATTCTCTCTACTAAATGTGCACCATCCTCGTATCTCTGATCTTTAGTGAATCTGCTTTTAAAATGTTTTGAACATATTTGTTATCATTTTCATTTCATTATATTTTAAAACAACACAATAAGCTGTTGATTTCTGCAAATGTAATATGAACTGTTATAAAGAGTAAATTATAACTTTAAAGGGACAGGAAACCCCAAACTTTTAAACAACTTTCCAATTTAATTATATTGTCAAATTTGCTTCATTCTCTTGTTATCCTTTGCTCAAGGAACAGCATTGTACTACTGGCAGCTAGCTGAACACATCTAGTTAGCCAATCATAAGAGACAAAATGATGCAGGCACCAATCAGCAGCTAGCTCCCACCAGTGTATGATATATGTGTATTCTTTTTCAACAAGGGATAACAAGAGAACAACGCACTTTTTTAAAATAGAAGTTAATTTAAAAGTGCTTTAAAATGGCATGGTCAATCTGAATCATGCAAGTTTAATTTTAACATCCCTATTACCTTATATAAGAATAATACACAAGTACACAATAATTCAATGCCAGCAAATCCTGACTATATATTCTTGGCAGAAAGGTTCATCTCAACTTTCCTGCTGCAAAATTATTAATTTTAACATTCCACATACAGTTGTATGTAAGATATAACTGCAAAATATAATATTTATTAAAATATTTATCTTTCAATCTGCTTTAAAACAAATAGGATACATTTTAAAAATAAAACTAAAGGGAATTTACAACTGGCTTTTTAAAACTGTGTTCATAGACTGTTAATACATGTGTGTGTTTAGTACAAAATACCTTACACTACATTTTTTAGCAGCATCCTTACCATCTGTGAGGGCAGCCTTGGTAAATCGAAACAAGTGGTCACAAATGGTGTGAGCAAGTGCAACACTGCCAGGTGCTGTCACTGTACATCAAATGTTATATTAAGAGAATCACAACACATCACTCTGCCTGATCCAGGCATATTTGTGTTGTAGTGACAGACATTCTATACATGGCATGCAAGATAAGTTTTTTAATGTAAATGATAACGAAAGTAGAAATATACTTTTAGTAAAGCACTTGAACGATTTCCACCTTATCTTTTCAAATAGTTCTGCAATGTCCAGCAGTGCTGTAACTTGGCATACTTGTTAAAACTTGTGAACTGAACTAAAACTTGAGAGCTAATTAATGTTGTACTGCAGACTCAGAGTCTGTCCAGTGTCACACACAATGTTTCCGAAACAATGTGTTTTCAATAAAACCATTTGAGGACAACACGATCAGACCTGAAAGTGATTATACAGAGGAGCTGCTCTTTAGTATTCCAACGTCTTCAAGGAGATTGTTTAGAGAGAGAGAGAAAAAAGCAGTGCACATCTGTCAATATTTAACCGCAAGTGGTTCTGACTTCTGGCACAAGTAGCTTAAAGCAGCAAAGCCAAAATAAAAGTGCTGAGATTGGTGAAGAAAAATATCCACACCCTTTAAGATAATATAATATGGTCACATCCAGATGTTTTCCAGGATACAATACAATTGAATTAAAAATATCATGATGAATATACTAAATAAAATGCTTTTACTCACCTTTATCTTTAGAAATGTAAATAGACTGTGTTGGAATGATGAGTGCTAAGCAGAAAACAACACAAGTAGTTCCAATGATAGGTTCCATTGCAGTTAAACTGCAGCTTCGCTGGCTGACAATAGGGAGCCAGCGTTGTGAAGTTCTCAGTGAAGTAGCAGATTCTGTATCCCCAGCAGTTCCAGTATCCCTCTGTCTCAGGCACTAACATTCAGCTCGAAACCCCTCCCCTGCCTCTCACAGCCTCAGCCCCTCTGTTCATTTAAGGTGGAATATAACAATTGTTCTGGAGGAAAATTAAAAGAAAATTAAGACACAAAAAAATCTGACCTGAAAAGTATGTGTACTTTTAAAACAAACTATTATTATTATTATTATTATTAATAATAATAATAATTATTATTATTATTATTATTATAAGCCAGTTGATCAAGGCAAGTTTACCACAAATCCATAACGGTTGTATAGCCAAAATAAAACAATTAAAGGGATAGTTAAATCAAAATTAAACTTTCATGATTCAGATAGAGCATGCAATTTTAAACAACTTTCTATTTTACTTCTGTTATCAAATTTGCTTCATTTTCTTAGTATTTTTTATTGAAGAGTAAAACTAGGTAGGATCCTAAGAGCTCAGGAGTGTGCTCGTCTCTTTAGTACTCTATGGCAGCAGTGTTTTGCAACATTGTATAACACAGCTACAAATAATGTTGCACTGCTGCCATAGAGTACTAAAGACACTCCTAAACTCTTATTAGCAAAGCTAACCTAGTTTTACTCTTCAATAAAAGATACCAAATGAGCAAAGCAAATTTGATAACAGAAGTAAATTGGAAAGCTGTTTAAAATTGCATGCTCTATCTGAATCATGAAAGTTTAAATTAGATTTTGCTGTCCCTTTAAGGGGACAGAGTTTCTCTATATCATTATTTATTTAGGGCTAGATTACAAGTGGAGCACTAAATTATCGCACACCTGCAAACGGGCAAATTTATGTGATAATTAAACAGCCATTACAAGTGGCTGGCTATTGCTACTGCAAGCTTGCGGTAGCAATTAGCATTTAGAAAATTAACCAGAGATCCGATAGCTTATTTTTAAAATAATAAAAAAAAAACTGCACTAGGCTGTTTTTGGGGTCTAAGGTTGGTGGGAGTGGGGTGTTAGAAAATAAACAGCACTGAAAAGTGCCTTTAGTTTGCGGTCTATGGGAACTGTGTGTTCCCAGTAAATATATATGTATATGCTTATATACATATATATGTGTTAATATGTGTATACACATATTAACTCATACATATATATGTATATCAGCATATAAATATATATTAACCAACTGCTGCCCATCGCTGTACGACTAACACCCTTCACTGCGCTTTACTTCTGATGCAGACTCTGACGCCATCAGAACGATGCTCTTATTTGATGCTCCCCAGCAATGTGAACATGCTGTTAACTTGTATTACCAGGGCACATTAGCGTGCGCTGGTATTACACAGTGGATCGCAATTATCACACTTATATATATATATATATATATAGTATATGTCTATATTATTATTATCAGGTATTTGTAGAAACAGACATACACATACAAATAAATAAATACATATGTACACACACATATATATATATATATATATACACACACACACACACACACATATATATATATATATATATATATATATATATATATATATATATACACACACACATACATATTTAGTCATGTACAGTATATGTATGTATCTCTATGTTAAAGCCCTTTGCAGTGATTTTTTTTTCCCCCAACAACTGAAACCTCATATATTTGAGCCCTTATAACTTTTTTACTGCAATTTTTAAAAAAATATTTCTTATTACACAGTTATGAGTGTAACTATATTTTAAATGTAATTTTGATGTGTTTTGTGCAACTTTTATTTCTAGCACAACAGTTAACCAGATGGATGAAGTCACGCTATCCTGATGCACGTTAAATTCAATTGCACTCAAGCGAACGCTTTCAGCTTGTGATACGCACGCTACTTCTGATGCGCGCGAAGAGCCTTGATAAACTTCTTACAGTTAGCACACCTCTCGTAATGTAGCCCTTCATGAGATAAATTCTGTGTGAGAGAGAGCTAGAAGAGTAATGAAGTCTCTAGTTCGACCAGCTCCTCATACCGTTCTCCTATTGATACAAATCCAGCAAAGAACCAATGGAAGTAGGAACTTTGAGAATTGCGCTTTCATCAAGGTGAAACGTACGTCAGAATATGTCACCAGGAAGGGACATCATATGACCATTGTAACATTCTGAGAAGCTCTCACCGCTTTGCACTGGGTTTTGTGAGCTTTTGAGCCATTGAACCCTGTTTCTATTGTGGTATTATGTTGCGTTTGGAGTTAATGTTTGTGCCCTGAGTGACTTTTATTCTTTTAAATTGTGGAATAAATTTATATTTGATTACCAGTTCCTGTTTTGCTGGAGTCATTTATAAATAACACTTTATTTATAAATGACTCCGGTGTTCTGTTAAGGGGCCGAACTTTTGAAAAGAGCGAACCATGTCACTTCCTGTGAAGTTACATCAGCTGTTGTACACATTTTGGCCCTAATGCGCATGCGTGCCAGCGTCATCACATACCTGGCCGCATACGTCACTGGGAAAATATTTAGACCTGTGAAATTCAGAAGCCTTTCTATAGCGCATGCGTGGGATTTTCTATCACAAATGGGGGGGTTTATGGAAAGCTGTTTATTCTCCTTGGCAATATTCTGAAGTCCGCCCCCCCCCCCACTGCAACTACTCCCATTAAGCTGAGTCTCTGTGCGTGTAATGACAAACAGCCACTCGGCTATCGCCACTGCTTCTTCTACTGATCCAATGCAGCTTTTCACAGGCTCCCTTCAATGTCATTGTTTAAACATTTGTTGCAGCAGTAAGCATTGGATCAGCAGAAGAAGCAGTGGCGATAGCCGAGTGGCTGTTTGTCATACACGCACAGAGACTCAGCTTAATGGGAATAGTTGCAGTGGACTTCCGAATATTGGCGAGGAGACGAATAAACGGCTTTCCATAAACCCCCCCATTTGTGATAGAAAATCCCACGCATGCGCTATAGAAAGGCTTCTGAATTTAACAGGTCTAAATAGTTTCCCAGTGACGTATGCGGCCAGGTATGTGATGACGCTGGCACGCATGCGCATTAGGGCCAAAATGTGTAAAACAGCTGATGTAACGTCACAGGAAGTGACGTGGTTCGCTCTTTTCAAAAGTTCGGCCCCTTACCAGAACACCGGCAAAACAGGAACTGGTAATTCTTTGAGCTAGTATCAATATGTGAGGGTTTTAACAAGAGTTTTTAATTTGGGCTCTATTTGAAACTGTGTTGCACTATTAGTTGTCTTTCTCTCTTTGAGGTTAACTACAAGCAAGTTGCAACTATTGAATACAAATTTCCTCTTACATTTAGTCCTGTATAGCACAGCAGTAAGACTATAGGTTTGAAATTTTGAGACCAGGGTTATGGCCTCAGAAGGTTAATTACAAGCAAGTTTCAACTATTGAATACACTTTCTTAAGAATATTTGGAAGTTTCCTTTTTACATCAGAGGCATTTAAATGTTTCTTTATCTTTATTTATACAAGGACTTTATGTGCACAGTTTTTTTCAGGTTTTTTTTTTATTTTAATTGAATTATTTTTGTAAATATACACTGTTTATGTTTGATTTATATATTTTATATCACATCTAGTGAATTCTGGAGCAGACAGTATTTTCATGGATAATACCTTGGCTATTAACCTGACTATTCCTAAGTTAAATAAAGAGCAAACTATCATGGTCACTACCATCACTGATCAATCCCTAGGTCCTGGCCTAATTAAGTATCACACCACTCCTTTAATCTGCACTACTGGAGTATTACATACATAGACTCTGACTTTTGGCTTATTTGAATCTCCCAGTGTACCCATAATTTTTGGTCTAAGTTTGCTTCAGAGACATGATCCCTCTTGCTCTTGGTCACAAGGGGAACTTATATCCAGGGGAACTAATTGTTTTGGGACTTGTCTTAAGATGCCGGAAGTCAAAAAGTCTGTATGTATTGCTAATATGAGAAAAAGATTGATTAGTGGTAAGGTACGGGTTAACTTGTACTTAGCTTTGGAGTTTGAACGCTGTCGTCCATACAGCGTGAAGCAGGTTGTGCATCTGGAGATCAACACACAGCGTGAGGATATCCACTCTGAGCAATCCGCTCTAAACACATTAGTCAAAAAGAAAAACTCCCCAAAGCATTAAAGATTATGGCCATAGAGGACAAGGTTATTGCAAACAGTGTAGGCTGAGGTTAAACACTATGCACAGGCACCTTAAGTAAAACCATTATGGAAATTTTTATTCGATATACATTAAAAAGTCACACAAAGTCTATACAGACACAGACTCACGGATAAGTGAAAGACAACGGAAGGAGTGACGTCATCTGACGCGTTTGGAGCTTTTTCAAAGATAGTTTGAGAGTGGCCAGCCGGCATGAAATGCGTCAGATGACATCACTCCTTCCCTTGTCTTTCACTTATCCGTGAGTCTGTGTCTGTATAGATTTCGTGTGACTTTTTAATGTATATCGAATAAAAATTTCCATAATGGTTTTACTTAAGGTGCCTGTGCATAGTGTTTAACCTCAGCCTACACTGTTTGCTATAACCTTGTCCTCTATGGCCATAATCTTTTATGCTTTTGGGAGTTTTTCTTTTTGACTAATGTATTGCTAATATAACTGCTGAAGTGGACTGTTGGATATCTTGAGTATTCTGATGTTTTCTTCATAAAAAGAGCTGAAACATTACCACATCATCGTTCCTATGATTGTGAAATTGAAATTTTGCTGGCACACCTATTCCCAAGATGAAAACTTTTCTACACTCTAAACCAAGTCCAAAGCCTTAGAAGAATATATCAAAGAAAATTTAGAACAAGGATTTATCAGACCTTCTCCTACTGCTGAGGGGGGTTTGTCGAGAAGAAGGATGGTGGACGCCGGCGTCCATGAATTGATTAGTGATAATTGAACTGAATTACTAATAAGGATCTTTATCCCATTCCTTTAATTCTGGAACTAGTCAATGCATTACAGGGAGCAAAGTTTTTCACCAAACTTGGTTTAAGGGGGGAGGCTATAATCTTATTTGCATAAATACAGCCATGAATGGAAAACTAAGTCATGCTTTTGGGTTATGTATGGCTCCAGCAATCTTTAAGCAATTTAATGACACCTTCCATGATTATTCAACCAGTTTTGTAATAGTTTACTTGGATTGCATCCTTATCTATTCCAAGTCCTATGAAGAACATTGCAACCAAGTCAAGAAGGTTTTTCAGATTTTATGAGAACACCATCTCTATGCCAAATTGTAAAAAGGTCTCTTTAATAAGGACAAGATACAATTTCTGCAATACCTCATTACCCAACATGGATTTGAAATTCTGCAATAGCTCCATCCAGACTCAGTAAAGGCTCTTCAATGCTTGTTGGATTTGCAAACTACTATCAGAAGTTTGTAAGAGGATTCTCGCTATTGGTTGCCCCCTTAACTGATCTAACTTCAAAGAAAGCTAAGATTCAACCCTGGAGTGTAGAAGCTGAAGAGCTGTTCTCCAAATAAAAATAAGCTTTTACCAATATTTCAAAATCCAGATCCTAAGCTGCTATTCATTCGTGAAGTTGATACTTCTGAAATTGGAGCTGGCGCTGTCTTATACCAAAGGGATCCTGTCTCAAACAAGATACATCTAGTGGCATACTTTTACAAAAAATGTTCTGTATCTGAAAGCAATTATGGTGTGGGCAACAAAAAATTGCTGGTCACTCTTGAACCATTTCTAAACCGACAATAAGAACCCGATTTATCTACAGAATGCTAAATGCTTGAACTCTCAACAGGGACACTGGTCCATATTCTTTTTTCAATTAAATTTTCAACTGACATCACCTGCACAAAGAACAAGAAGGCAGACATCCTATCTCAACAATTTCCCAGTGTTAAATAGGAGCATCCCGAACCAGAAAATATAATTCCTCCAAAAAAGACCAGCTAAAAGAATCTAATAATAAGATACCCAAGGGTCTGAAAGTAACTGATAATGTATTATTTGTTCCAAAGACACTACGAAGAAAAGTTTTGCAATGGGCCCCCTGAATCCCTCTTTGTCTGGGCACGCAGGCATTCGTAACACAGCCAAATTGCCCATTTACAGGCGCACAATAAATTAGTGATTCACTTGTAATCTAGTCCTTTGTTGGATGTTTTTTTTTTTTTTTAAATTACAGCTCCATTAAAGTGGGTAATGCGATTATGCGTTCACGATAAAAGAGTGCACTCTAGCGCAAACTTTTTACTTACAACTCAAAATACGAGTGCGAACCACTGAGCGGGGGAAAAACCTATAGTGTTTCAAAAGGTATTTCAGTTTGTTTTTTTTAATGTACCTGTTCTGAATAAACCTATCTTTTCTTGCCATACATGAATAAGCATGTCCCTCTCTACCAGTAAAAGAGAGGCAGTTATCATTATCACTCAAGGGAAATTATTTATTTTTTTCCAAAATAATCTTTATTCATCTCAATCTTTAACAGTATAATACAAGAGTTTTCAACATGGATAAGTCAAGTTCAAGTTGTACATTATTTAAAGGCACTGCACATTTGTACAATTAATGCAGTCAGATTCCATTCACTAAGATAGATCAAGTTAAGATAACGTTAACTAGGGTCCAGTGTTTTCAGTGTGTGACCAATAACACAGTTGGTTGAGATTTAGGCCCTAAGGACAGTCTATATAATGATTACTGTCATATAAACACTAAAAAGTACCACATTAAAACCTGTGTAGACTGTATTATGAGTACAAGATTTTGGGTCTTAAACCACACATTCACATCCCAATCGGGGATACAGTGAGCTTATGGACGTATTCACTATTTGTCATTGTAATCGCTTAGATTGTAGGAGTCGGTCTAATTCTCGTGATTAGGCGAGTTGACGGGATTTTGAAATCTTGTGTCAGAGTTATCCTGTCTAGCTGAGAAATGGGATTCTTAAACAAATAGTAAATCAGCGTAGAAGTCTAGTTTCCCAGTGGAGTAGTAAAAGTATCTCTCTAAGGTTAGGTTACGTTTCATCTAGTGTAACCACATATTGAGGGTAGGGGAATCTGTTTCCGCAACCTCGGGATTATTTGCTTGGCAGTGCAGATCGCCAGTTAAAAAAAAAGTGATGCATAATGTTTAAAGAGCATTTTGGGGATTACATGGAACAGGTAAATTAAGGGGCCTCGGGGTATGTCGAAGGTTTGGATGCTACTCATGGTGGAATTAACCTCTTGCCAGAATTTTATAATCTTGGGGCATGTCCACCAGATATAGAAAGGTGTTCCTACTAATGTGCATTTCCTGCAACAGCGGTCGGAGGCTTCTGGAAATATATTTCAACCTGTGAGGGGTTAGGTACCATCAAAGGAGGAACTTGTAATTAGTCTCTAAAAGGGAAGATGAGTTCACTGACTTTGATGTTTTTAAAAAGATAGTAAACCACTCTTGCTCTGTTAGAGTATATGGAAGTTCCTTATGCCAGGATATGATAGTAGGTGTTCTGGCAATGTCTGATGGGCTTATAAAGAGCGAATAGAGTAGGGAGACCCTATGTGGAGTAGGTGTGTTATGGATGCATAATTTCTCAAATGGGGTGAGGTCCCTAAGTATCAGGTGTATTGATTTATGTGTGTCAACAAAATGTCTAAATTGTAGATATCTGAACCAGTACGAGAATTGTGTGATATGTAGGATATCTAAGTTTTCTTTTGGTATAATTTTGTCTCCATCAATTAGAGTATAAAGTGGTATTAGGGTCTGTAAGATGTGTATGGAGGTTGGTGTTAGTGAAAATCCAATGGGGAAGTCAGGAGTGGATAGAGCAGTTGTTAACAGTGAGGGAATCGTGGAGAGGTTTTGTAGCGAGGACAACATACGTGCCCAAACCGCAAAAGTTTCTTTGATAAGTAAAGTGTTTCGTGTTGTAATTGGTTGATTAACTTTAGGCTGCCAGCAGTAGGTTCCTAGTTGAGAAACATTTGTTATATCGTGTTCTAAGGTAATCCAGCTTTTGTCACTTGTCTGGTGAGAGGTTCACCACTCCACAATTCTTCTCAGAAAGACTGTGTTTCGATAATTGCTTACATCTGGGACTCCCAGTCCCCCAAATTTCTTTGGGAGGAATATTGTGGTTTTAGCTATTCTGGGTGGTCTTTTTTCCAGATATAGGCGTTCACCACTGACTGTAGTTCTAAATAGGTATGTTTCTTGGAGTAGTATCAGGAGAGTTTGAAAAATGTAGAGGATTTTAGGGAGGATAGACATTTTTGTCACCCCTATTCTGCCCATCCACGATATTTTTTTGTGGAACCACGTCGATGTGTCTTTCGTGAGTGTAGTGAGGAGAGATTCATAGTTGAGGTTTATTGCATGTGGGGGCTGGTAGAATGCTGGATACCAAGGTATTTTAAAGAATGTTGTTGGATGAGGTATGGAATTTGTTGTTGCAAGGTCTGGATATCTGCTGTTTTAGGTTAATTGGGAGTATTTCAGATTTATTTAAATTGATAGTAATTGGAAAAAGAACCATATTTCTCCAAAGACTTCTGAGCCGCGGAGAGAGACAGGGTTGGGGAGGTCAGTGTCAGGAGTAGGTTGTCTGCATACAGTGACAGTTTGTGATGGGTGGTTCCTATTGTCAGTCTGTTAATGTCGGGGTTATCTCGTAGTTTGGTGGCAAGTATTTCTATTGATAATAGAAAAAGTATCCTTGTGGAATTTTAGGAAGGGACATGGATTCTAAGTATTCCATGCACCTAACGGAGTGTTCTTTTCTATTTCTGTTTGGCACTAGATTATAGAGATTAGAGTAATAGTTCCTGAAGATGTCTGCAATTGTATAGAATCTACTGTTGGATTATTGGGAGGGTTTTTGAGTTTATTAACATAGTAATTAGCCTGTTTGGTCTTAAAGGCTCTTGCTAGCATTTTACCTGGTTTATTACCCTCTATGAAAAAACATTGTTGTAGTCTTAGTGCCTATGATTGGACAGAGTGATCTAGAAAATATGTGCTTGGTCAAGTTGATGTAGTTGGCTTGTTAATTCTTGATACAGTAATCTATGATTTTTCTGGTGTATAGACTTAATCTTAATCAGTTCCCCTCTTATAAAGCACTTATGTGTTTCCCAGAGTATGTATGGATACATGTTGGTCCTTAATTTGGAAAAATTCAGATAGGGACTTTTCAATTTGTTGAAGTGTCAGGTTATCTTTTAAGAGTGTGTCATCCAAACGCCATTAGAAGGGTTTGAGGGGTGTTAGTGACCATTTTATGCAGCATAAGACTGCTGAATGATCTGACCAGACTGTGGGGAGAATTTCAGAGTGTGTCACTGAGGCTATAGTTAAATGGTCAGTGAAAATGTAATCAATTCGGGAAAATGAATGATTAGGTGTTGAGTATAAAGTGAAATCCTTTTTAGTGGGGTGTAGGTTACGCCATGTATCATGCAGTCCAAGAAGAGCTAAGTCATGTTTTATAGATTTCAGGGCCTGTTTAGACATCTGAGATTGTGCCAAAGATGTGTCTAATGTAGGGTTGAAAGGGGTGTTAAAATCCCCTCCAACAATTAGTGAGCCATTGGAGAAGGATAGTAGGTTCTTGTTGTGCTATGTAGTGTGTTTCTTGTAGAAACAAGGAGGCCTATTTATCAAGCTGTCAACCGCAAATACGCTGGAATTTCCGCAGCGTAATTGTGGCGAGCCTGATTCGCCTCATTTATCAAAGCCTACAGACCGGTAAAAGTTGAAATCTGTGACATAACATACGATGCGCCGGTCTCAGTCTGACACAGATCGATGCTTACTTCATTACAGATGTTCCGAATACAAATTCGGCACTATCTGACTACTTTTGCTAGTTATCAACTTTCTAACAGGTACGCTCACCACTATTCCGGCCCAGCATACCTGCTTTTCAATCCGCCACCCTGGAGGCCGCGGATGCCATAGGAATCAATGGGATTCTGAAAGCAGCGAAAGCTCATGTTCGCTGCTGCCAGATATCCCATTGATTTCTATGGTAGAATAAAAGTAAAGTTTACACCTAACACCCTAACATAATCCCCGAGTCTAAACACCCCTAATCTAATGCCCCGACATCGCCGCCACCTACATAATGTTATTAAACCCTATACCGCAGCTCCCGAACTCCGCCGCAACTAAATAAATGTATTAACCCCTATCCCACCGCTACCGGACCCCGCCGCAACTGTAATAAAGTTATTAACCCCTATACCGCCGCTCCAGGAGCCCTCCTCAACAAAATAAATGTCATAACCCCTAAACCCCTGGCCTCCCACATCACTACCACTTACTAAACCTATTAACCCCTAAACCGCCATCCCCCCACATCGCCATAAACTAAATTAAGCTATTAACCCCTAAACCTAATAACCCGCTAACTTTATATTAAATATTAACTCATCCCTATCTTATAATACATTTAAACTTACCTTTAGAATTAAAATAAACTATATTAAACTAATAATTAATCTACCCTAACTATTATACTAAAATTAAATTAAACTATACTAAACTAATAATTAATCTACCCTAACTATTATACTATAATAAAATTAAACTATATTAAACTAATAATTAACCTACCCTAACTATTATACTACAATTAAATTAAACTATATTAAACTAATAATTAATCTACCCTAAATACTATACTAAAATTACATTAAACTAGAAATTAAATTAACTATATTACATTTCTAAAACCTAAACCTACTCAAGTTATTTAAATCTACTATTAAAAATTACTAAGTTACAAAAAATAACTAACACTAAGTTACACAAAATAAAAAATAAATTATCAAATATTTAAACTAATTACACCTAATCTAAGAGCCCTATGAAAATAAAAAGCCCCCCCAAAATAAAAAAACCCTAGCCTACAATAAACTACCAATGGCCCTTAAAAGGGCCTTTTGCGAGGCATTGCCCCAAATAAATCAGCTCTTTTATCCGTAAAAAAAAATACAAATATCCCCCAACAGTAAAACCCACCACCCACACAACCAACCCCCCCAAATAAAAACCTAATCTAAAAAACCTAAGCTCCCTATTGCCCTGAAAAGGGCATTTGGATGGGCATTGCCGTTAAAAGGGCATTTAGCTCTTTTTCAGCCCAAACCCCTAATCTAAAATTAAAACCCACCCAATAAACCCTTAAAAAAACACTAACCCCCGAAGATTCACTTACAGTTTTTGAAGACCCGACATCCATCCTCAACGAAGCGGCAGAAGTCCTCAGCGAAGCCGGCAGAAGTCTTCATCCAAGCGGGCCAAAGTCTTCATCCAAGCGGGCAGAAGTCTTCATCCAGATGGCATCTTCTATCTTCATCCATCCAGCGCGGAGCGGCTCCATCTTCAAGACATCCAGAGTGGAGCATCCTCTTCTTATGACGTCTTCTGGAACAATTAATTTTCCCTTTAAATGACGTCATCCAAGATGGCGTCCCTTAGAATCCAATTGGCTGATAGAATTCTATCAGCCAATCGGAATTAAGGTTGAAAAAATCCTATTGGCTGTTGCAATCAGCCAATAGGATTGAGCTTTCATCCTATTGGCTGAACCATTCAGCCAATAGAATGCAAGCTCAATCCTATTGTCTGATTGGATCAGCCAATAGGATGAAAGCTCAATCCTATTGGCTGATTGCAACAGCCAATAGGATTTTTTCAACCTTAATTCCGATTGGCTGATAGAATTTTATCAGCCAATCGGAATCTAAGGGACACCATCTTGGATGACGTCATTTAAAGGGAAACTTCATTGTTCCAGAAGACGTCGTAAGAAGAGGATGCTCCACGACGGATGTCTTGTAGATGGAGCCGCTCCGCGCCGGATGGCTGAAGATAGAAGATGGCTTGGATGAAGACTTCGGCCTGCTTGGATGAAGACTTCTGCCGGCTTCGCTGAGGACTTCTGCCGCTTCGTTGAGGATGGATGTCGGGTCTTCAAAAACTGTAAGTGGATCTTCAGGGATTAGTGTTTTAATTTTAGATTAGGGGTTTGGGCTGAAAAAGAGCTAAATGCCATTTTAAGGGCAATGTCCATCCAAATGCCCTTTTCAGGGCAATGGGGAGCTTAGGTTTTTTAGATTAGGTTTTTATTTGGGGGGTTGGTTGTGTGGATGGTGGGTTTTACTTTTGGGGGGGTATTTGTATTTTTATTTACAGGTAAAAGAGCTGATTTCTTTGGGGCAATGCCCCGCAAAAGGCCCTTTTAAGGGCCATTGGTAGTTTATTGTAGGCTAGGGTTTTTAATTTAGGGGGGGGGGCTTTTTTATTTTCATAGGGCTCTTAGATTAGGTGTAATTAGTTTAAATATTTGATAGTTTATTTTTTATTTTGTGCAACTTAGTGTTTTTTATTTTTTGTAACTTAGTTGTTAGTTTTTTGTAACTTAGTAATATTTAATAGTAGGTTTATATAACTTGAGTAGGGTTAGGTTTTTAAATATGTAATATAGTTAATTTAATTGTTAGTTTAATGTAATTTTAGTATATTATTTAGGGTAGGTTAATTAATAGTTTAATATAGTTTAATGTAATTTTAGTATAATAGTTAGGGTAGGTTAATTATTAGTTTAATATAGTTTAATGTAATTTTAGTATAATAGTTAGGGTAGGTTAATTAATAGTTTGATATAGTTTAATGTAATTTTAGTATTATAGTTAGGGTAGGTTAATTATTAGTTTAATATAGTTTATTTTAATTCTAAAGGTAAGTTTAAATTTTTTTAAGATAGGGATGAGTTAATATTTAATGTAAAGTTAGCGAGTTGTTAGGTTAAGGGGTTAATAACTTAATTTAGTTTATAGCGATGTGGGGGGCTGGCGGTTTTAGAGGTTAATACATTTATTTAGTTGTGGTGGGCTCCAGGAGCAGCGGGATAGGGGTTAATAACTTTATTTAGGTGGCAGCGGGCTCCGGGAGTGGCGGGATAGAGGTTAATAACTTTATTAGAGTTGTGGTGGGCTCCGGGAGCACCGGGATAGGGGCTAATAACTTTATTTAGTTGTGGCGGGGTCCGGGAGCGGCGGGATAGGGGTTAAACCTTTTAGTATAGTGGCGGTGTTTAGTGACAGGGTATAAATAAAGTTGGGAAAAAGCCAAGTAGCAGCGAGATAGATGACTGTTAGTTAACAACAGTCCGCTGCTCATTTCCCCATACTTGGTGCACTGCTTTTTGACAGCTTTTTTAATAAATATGGAGAGCGTATTCAGGTCCATGGCCGTGATGTTAGGCGATGTCAGGCGAGCGTATTGGTGCTGGCGAATGCAGCACAGTTGACGGCTTGATAAGTAGGCCTCAAGATATCTACTTTTTTGTGATTTATATCAGTGAATGCTGCTGATCTTTTGTGGGATGAAGTAAACCCTTTTACATTCTGTGTAAGTAATCTTAATGGTTTTATAACCGTCATCTCAGTTCTAAATACGGAAATAGATTGATTGCGAACCTTTGATACATGAGGGGATTATGTGGTCCATGGAGTGAATATGTGTGTCAGGAACTTGGATCAAGTTTCTAGTCAAACATTGAAATAGCATTTTACATAACTTTAGAAAATAAACATGAATAACATATAAACAACACAAAAACAAAAATAACAAAAACAGTTGACGTGACATCCCATGTTACCAAATCGGGGCGGAATAGCCTATTCCCTCTTGAAACATAGACTTAAATAGTGACTAATAAACAGTGTTTTTAGCATAATTACAAGTAATGAATGGTTGCAAGCTAAATAACAGTATAAAGACTGGGATCTCATTCTTAACCTTATCTGAAAAAGAAATAGTTAAACCTAAATACAACAATAAAAATAAATAAATTAAATTTAGCAGTACTCAGTGTATGCGCAATAGTTCTCACCAGCCTGTAGACTATGTAGAGTTAAGAGTCTCTATGGATTGGTGGTAGACAAGTCAGTTGGTGCTTTTTTCACTTTCTTTGCAGCTTGTAGTTGCCAGAGGGCCCGGGTTTGGCGCTGCGGTTGTGGTGTTCCATTGGGCCCATTTTCTTCTGTGTTGGTAGTGTTTGTGGTGGGTCTACACCTAATGCAGTGCAAAAGGCAGGTGTTTCATCTAGGGATTTGCAGATGTGTTTATTGCCTTGATGTGTCACTATTAAGAAGCAGCTAAATCCCCATCGATATAGTATCCCCTATGATCTAAGGAATGACGTGAGAGGTCGAAACTCCTTTCTTCTCTGCAAGGTGCGTGGAGCTAGGTCTGCAAAAATTTGGAGGTTGTAGTTCTAGAAGGTGATAGCCTTTTGTTGTCTTGCAGCTTTGAGAATATCTTATTTGGTTTGAAAATCCTTCAGTTTAAGCACCACATCCCGTAGTAGTGCCTGGTCTGGAGGTCGTGGTCTAAGCACCCTATGGGCTCTATCCATTGTTGTGTCGTTGTTTGTTGAAGGGCCTAGGAGGTGTGCAAAGAGACCTTGTAAGAATTCTGGAAGGGTATTTGATAATATAGATTCAGGAATTCCCCTAATACGCAGATTTTGCCTTATTTCCTTATTCTCCAGGTCCTCTAATTTGTCTTGCAATTGCAGGATTAAGAAATCGTGTGTTTGAGTCGTGGTTTGCAGAGAAGAAATTTCAGTTTCATTGAGATTGTTATCTTCCTCTAGGGCTTCCACCCAATTGCCGATTTCAGACATATCTTTTCTTAGGCCAGCAATTTCTTCTTTAATGCATTCTCGAACCTTTATAACCAGGTTATCTAGGTCATGTTTAGATGGTATAGTGGCCATAAACGCTTTAGAGAGTTGCAGTGGTTCTTTCATAGTGTTATCCTCACTGTCTGAAGCCGATGAGGCTGGATCTATTTTGTCTGCTCTGTCAGCAGGGATCAATGGAGTGTTATCTGATGGTTTGAAAAAAGAGCTCACTGATGTGCGTGTTTAAGTAGCTTTTTTATTCTGCTTATCTGACTTAGGCAGCCGTTTAGGGGGCATTTTGTGATAGTCAGCTTCACACTTGATTGTTGTACTCTATACCGCGTTCTGTTATCTGTGCGGAAAATTTGTAGGTTCTCTTTTCTACTTTTTAGCTCTCCCAGTGAAGGGATAGTGTAGGGAGTTCAGTTATAAAATATATTTTAGCTGCTGAGCTTCTTTCATTTATTAATAGATGAGTACTGCTTTTAAGTTGCTTAGCAATGATAGAGAATTATATATTTGTGTATTTAGGTATCACACATAGCCACAAGGGAAGAGATCATTCCCAGCAATATCTGATTGCTATTTATTGAAGGGCGTTATTTATAGTGTACAGCATAATGCGTAGTAGTGGTCAGAGGCTGCGGCCTTGATTCGTCTTATGTCCTACATACGTAGAGTCTGTATTAACCCTTTTCAAGTGTCACTTTTTGTGGTCATCGCGTGTTTAGCACTCAAATACATGCCAGTTGTGGTCCCATGAGTGTAATTAATCTTCTTAAGGTGGGTTCACCTCTGCATGCGCTGGCCTTACTGCTATCGTATTCTGTTGCGGCTGGTTTAAAGATGGAGGCTGTGGTGAAGGCCCCGTGACGGATCACTTTGGTATGTCCAGATTGTGCAACTTTAGAACTGCGATCCTCCGTGTCACATTCTCAGCGATGTTGTGGAGTGAATTTGAGACTAAATTTCTCAGTTTAGCCCTGTCGTGTTGAAGATCTGGGTTTCAGCTTGCAGAGCTCACTTACAGTGAAGCCATACCTCTCGGCTGCCTGCTCCGACCCCCACCAATGGAAATTATTAGTAAGTATAAAATTAATACTGCATTATTAGTTTCAATTTGAATTTAGACTGGTCCTTAAAGAGACATTACAGTGAAAAACGACATGCTAATTCCTAATTCCTTGGTTTGTGTAATTTTATCACTATTGACCTAGCAACTCTATGGGTCAGATTACAAGTGGTGCGCCACATTAGCACGTGTATTACAAGTTGAACGTAAAAAGTGAGAGCATGAGCGAAAAAGACTCAGGCACTAACTTCAGGGCTTTGGATGTCATGGCTGTGCTTACTCCTTCCCCCATAACATTCTATGGGGTGCATTGAAAAAAATGCCTATTTGTTATCGCTTGTGCACTTACCCAACACTACACTAGATCAACTGGGCTAAAGCCGAAGGTACGTTAGGAATATTGTACATCCCTGTGCTCTTTACAGAGCAGAAAATGTTTTTTTATTTAATCTATATATATATATATTTATTTGTTTTTTATTATTTGTTTTGTAAAATATATTAGATATTTTTTTCAGTTGAATACACATTTATCAGTATTTATTCATTTCCTTAAATTAATTTTAAAGGCTTAATACTTACATTAAAAGACCAGTAAATACAGTAGATTTGCATAATCAGCAAATGCATGGTAAAAAGACAATTCATTAGCACTTCATTAGGCCTCGATGATCGAAAGTCCTACAACGTGGCTAAATATTCCAAGGGACCCGCCAAGAGGCGTTTACTATACATGCCATTGGTCGGTGATGCTGGCTATAGACAACACCCAGTATTGCCGCCCATATTGGCGATGTATATTAAAGGATCCCTGGAATATAACTGGCTAAACCGAAGTACCTCACAATTGCAAACTAACGCTACACTAATAAAGTATCTATCCTATTAACCCCTATGCCTTCACATAACTACCACAAGTATCTATCCTATTAACCCCTAAACTGCCATCACATACCCACCGCAAGTACTAAACTATTAACCCCTATGCTGCCACATACCCACGGAAAGTACTAAACTATTAAACCCTAAGTTACAAAAAATAAAAAAAAATCTAAGTTGCAATAAAATAAAAATGCTAAGTTACAAAAAATAATAAATGACAGTATCCAAAATAAAAACCCACCATTATACCTAGCACTAAACTACATGCCCCATAAAATAAAAACCCACCCAAAACAAAAAAATACCCCTAAACCCTACCACTAAAATAATTTACAATAACCCTTAAAAGGGCCTTTTGTAGAGCATTGCCCTAAAGTGATTAGTTAAAAATAAATTAAAAAAAACCTTCACAATACAAGTAATCGCCAAAGTCTGCCTCTGCCACAGTGAAAATGGTCCTCCGTTATGTTATACATGTATATTGCATGATGCTTTTTAAGTATTGCATATACATTAAAATGTATTTATGCAAGCTTGTGGTGTTTATTAGTGATAACATAGATATATATGTTAATATATATTTATATTATAGTAGTCAGCAGCATTAAATTATATTTTTACATAACAGGCATGCAGTTATGTAGACCTATAATATTAATTATACTGTCTTTAATTACAAATAATTAACACAACAAGCAATATTAATTACATTTTAGTTTATTTGCAAATATTTAAACCTTTTGCATTTGACATATCAATGCATCATTTTAAATATTGAATATTTATGTGTAGGGCCTTAGCTTCTACAGTTTTAGGTTATGACAGTTTAGGGGTCAATGTTTAAATTAAATGCATAGTCATGTACAATGTAGATTATTTAAACTATTGTAGATATCGTAAAAGGGATTTAATGGTTGTTTTCTATTGTTTCAGACATAAATATATTTTGAAAATGTATGTTTATGTTTAAAATAATATAAAGCATCATTAAATACCATTAGTCTATACATATATACAATGCTTTAAACAATATGCATTGTACATGACTATGCACCCCTAAACTGCCAAAATCTTAAACTAACTGCAGGGGATTGAGTCGCCCTTTTAGTATGTATGTCGGCAATTTGATGAGGCACCTAAGGATAACACTTGTTTGGGAGTGCTACCTTCTGGGAGGAATGGGGGACCCTTCAAATCCAATAGCTGAGGCATTCTAGGGGAGTGTAGTTTAGACGTTTAGACATTACGTCAGTGTGGGATATATTAGGGACTTAGCTGGGCATTCCGGGAGTGTGTAGGTTAGGCATGACGTAAGTGTAGAGGGTAAGGGAGCGTAAGCTGGGTGGTGCAGGGGAAGTGTAGGTTAGTTTTGACGTTGGTGTACGCGGTCGGTGGGAGGTAGCAAGGCGGTGCAGGGGGAATGTAGGTTAGGCGTGACGCTGTTATAGGCATAAGAAGTCCACAAGATAAATAACAAGCCAGGAATCAAAACCAGAGCTGGAAGTCAGACAAGCTGAGTCAGGAGCCAAAGCGAATAGTCAGACGAGCCGAGTCAGGAGCCAAAGCGAGTACTCAGGCGAGCCGGAATCAGGAACAAGGAGGACCGCAGAGTCAGGAACAAGACAGGGATCAGGAACCAGGAGGGATGTCAGACAGCCAGGTAATACACAGGAGCTCTCACAAACAGGTCTGAGACAACGCAAGGGCAAAGCATACTGAATAGAGGCCCTTTAAATAATAAGTGATGACATCACAATTCTGAGACTGCATCCTGTCTCACACTGATGATGTACACCAGTCTGGTCATAAAAGGAAGTGCAGGAAATGAGCAGCATCACACAATATGCACCAGAGTCAGCAAGAGAGGTGAGTAAAATGGCTGCCAGCAGCACATGGCAAACAAAGCAGGGAAAAAAAAACCCTGACACATTCAGGGAGAAGAGTTTATGTTGCAGTTGTGGGAGGGTTCACATTAACAGTTTTTAGACAAAATGTTCTAATTTACTTGTAGAAATCAATTTGAATGAGCCAAAACATCTTGGATATATAAATAGATGAGAAAGTAGTTCTCTAGTACATTGGGTTGGGTCAGGATATAACAATTTGCAAATGTCTACTTCTATATTAATCCCTTTTTCCCCTTTTTTTATTATCTCTTACTTTAATGCCAATCTGTATGATGGTTCATATGCCTTATTGTTATTGGGATAGAGACAAAATATAATAATATGTACTTTAATTACTTTACCTGCAAATTTATACTGTAGTGCCTCGCCATTAACCCTTTCTTTTAAGTTTCCGAATTGTACAGCTCTAACTACCCCCACACAATTCCTTCTGTGGCTGTATCTATAGCCACCTTTGATTTAATGCAGACTTTAACACTCATTATCTGCTGGAGCATGCCTAGAAGCAAATAAGCTGCTGTGAACTCAGTTGAAATACAATGCCTGTGTTTCTGATGCTAAACACTTATAAGGGGGTGGATCAGACTATTTTTGTTTATTTTTGAAAATTATTTTAAAATACTTGTTAGCAATTTGTAAACTTTTTTTAAATGATAGGATTTGCACAGATCTCAACATGGTTTATGGCACTTTAATCTTTGCTGTAGTGAAAGAAAAGTCTATAAAACAGCAAAGCTCATTTTTGGGAGATGAGATTCATGGAACTCAGAAGGGATCACCTCCCCTTGCTTCTCTGTAAATAAATAGACTTTGAACTTTTAATCACACTTGCTGCTAATCTCCAGTTTGCTAATAAATTCTCAGATTAAATTACTGGTGTAATCTTGATAATCACTTTTACATTTCTGTATGTGTTTTTGTTACTAATTTTGTACTAATAAAGCTTGTTTGAGAAAAGTAGAGAGCTTTAGACAAAGATAGAGCCAATGAATGAAGCATGCATATGTACACCTTTTCCTGATTGGCTTACGCCCTGTATCCACACAAGCACAACTTTGAGTATTTAACCTTTTCTGTATGGGATAATTAAATAGTAAAACAAAAGGAATGTATTTAAAAATAAAATGCTTGATCAAAATATAGCCTTTTGTTTTTATATTAGAAAATCCCTTTTAATGCTTATAAAACAATGATATGTAGTTATTTTGCAAACTTTTTATTTTGCTACACTAATACAATATGTATAGAATAAAATACTGTAATGTCCCTTTAAGTCATGCTTAAATGTGCCTATTTGAATTTAAATAAGGTCAAATAATCTATGTTTCTTCAAAGACTGAGTGTTTGCTCATAATTAAATTACTGACCTAAATCATTAAAGTCATATCAATTTCTCTTCAGCGTTCACTGACTGCTGCAGGGTCAAATGATTTTTCTTTATTTATAATCATTGCTAACTAGACAATGCAGAAAGTAAATTTAGTTGTGACTATATATTGTTACACTATTCATATTAATTGTATATTGGTTAATAAAAATTATGTACTCTAATATTTAAAACAGAACTTATATATGGTGGACAGCCTAACAATCCAAGAAGTAAAGAAAAGACAGAAAGCTAAATTCACTAAACGTTCTTTGCAGCTTCTTTGACTAGTTTTAATTTTATTTATGTATCTGATACAATAATCTCAGTTATCTCTTCATTCAACAAATAGCTGTATAGTGCTGAAGATGAAGAGGCTGAGGGGTATTTTACTGCATAAACCCAGTACAAACTTATGTCTTGGTGAATAGCAGAGAGATTAGCAGTGATGTATCCAGAATATGGACATTTTAGATGGGATTTGCAATAAATTTCTGCCATTATATCAATGTTTCTGCTCAATTTGCAAAGTTTGTTAAATTATTTCTGTTTTAAATAGACAGTCTAGTCCAAAATAAAATGTCATGATTTAGATAGGGCATGTCATTTTAAACAACTTTCAAATTTACTTTTATCACCAATTTTGTTTTGTTCTCTCGGTATTCTTAGTTAAAAGCTAAACATATGAGGTTCATATGCTAATTTCTTAGACCTTAAAGTCTGCCTCTTATCTGAAAGCATTTTGACAGTTTTTCACCACTACAGGTTAGTTCATGTGTGTTATATAGATAACACTGTGCTCACGCACGGGGAGTTACCTAGGAGTCAGCACTGATTGGTTAAAATGCAAGTCTGTCAAAAGAACAGAAATAAGGGGGCAGTTTGCAGAGGCTTAGATACAAGATAATCATAGAGGTAAAAAGTATATTAATATAACGCTGTTGGTTATGCAAAACTAGGGAATGGGTAATAAAGGGATTAGCTATCTTTTAAAACAATAACAATTATATGGTAGACTGTCCCTTTAAGTGTAATCCAGCACACAAAATACTTTTACTGAAAAGTTTAAAAAACATCTTTGCCGTTTCCAAGTGAAAATATACATTTCATCCAAAAGGAAATTTGAATATTAGATTCATATGGAGAATAGAAGAAAACTGATTTATTTCTTATATTAAACTAAATCCAACAAGATTAGTTTACTTTTATGCAGATACAGCCAATTAAAATAAGAGTTGCTTTTACACAAATATTTTTTTCAAGATACCCCATTATATTTAACCCAAGCTGTGCCTGCCTTATACAATTAAACTATAACCACTGAAAGCTCCCCACCAGAAATTCATGATAACCGAATCCTACTAAAACAATTTAACCCTATTATAAACTACACAAGCCCTAACTCCCCAAATCTACCACATAAGGTTAATCATATCCAACTGACTACCCTGCATTTAATCTGGATCTCAACTAGCCCCACTGCAAGCTGCACCACTAAAATACCACAGGTAACCAGTCCCCTTGAAAACACCTCAATAAAATTAACATATTTTGTGATCACCAGCAGCAAACCCTTCTTAACAGTAACCCATACTAAAAAAAAAACAAAAATGAGATGAAATGTAATAACATAGCGAGTAGTAACCATTCTAGGGTAGTTGTGCCCAGCAGTTTAATGTCCCTTTAATTGCAATAACTGGGATATGAAAGACAACAGATAGACTTTTTGTATGTTGGGATTTTTCATCCTCTGCATTGAGTTGTAATAACTTAAATCAGTTGTACAATAGCTAAAGTAGCTTTTATGTGAGATGCATATGTCAAGCATCAGACAAAGCTATAGGGTACAGCTCCCTTTAAAAATAATGTGTCACAAGTTGCAACTTGGGAACTGTTGTACAACTTCTGCTACTCAGCTTTTCAGCATTGTTGTACATTGTGAGTATTAATAGCAGGACTTCAGCAAAAATGGTGAAACTATAAAAACTATCCTTAAAGGTATGGTAAATCATAGCATTTGTGAAATGCTAGTATTTACCATTGGAACAAATAACGGGGGTATTCAGTCATGAAGTATAAAATACTTCATGCTGAACATTCCTTTATTTGTTGGAAGCATTTGCAGTTCTGAACGCCTCAGGCAGCCCACGGCAGAACGCCATTTTGTTGAGAGATGATGTTTCCACCTCTTAGCCAATAGCCGTGCGGGCTATTTGGCTTGGCACCAGTTGGAGCAATCAAGCATGCTTTGATTAGTCAGCATGCAAGCCTCTGACGTGTTTTTTTTTGTTTGTTTGTTTTTTAAAACTGCAGCACTTAAGAGGATTTATACTTTTTAAAACTATATTTTTTAAAAACTTTTTAAGCTGTTTTTACTAAAACCTGCATTGTTTTGCAGTCAAGAAACATACCTCATAAAAAGTATTTTGAGTATTGTTTATCCCCAATTATCAAAGTAATCACAGTGTGGAATATGGTAGAGTCAAGATTCTGAACTCTGTAGTATACATTCCTGCCTCTCTGAGGTCTTTTTAAAAAAAAAAAAAAAAAAAAAAAAGCTATCATGGTTGAAATACAAGGTAAGTATTTTACACAGAATGATATAATAAAGCCTCAGAGGTTACTTCACCTATAGCATCTTTTAATGAAATGCCCTTAAGTAGAGTCAGTGCTTCTGTGATCCACACATCAAGCATCTTTATAAAGCCAGATTTCCATACCTGAATACAGATGACTGCTGCATGGATTGAACTACTAATTTGTGCTAGTTTAGCAAACATAAGTACATTCAATAAGTGTGTACTATTCCAAGTAATAAGGTTTTTAAATTATAATTAACCAATATTTTTTTTTATTCAGTCATATTTTATTTTTTGTAACTTGCGGCAACTTTGTAATCCACCTTAAGTGAACAAAGGGGAGAGAGCTGTGGAGATGTGTGGAGTTGTATGAGACAGAGGGAAACAGATTCTGACGGGGTACAGGATCTGTTACTACACTGATCTCTGCGCTTCAACTAAGTTACTGTAAAAAAAAAAACTTCAAATGTTTCTGTACTAGAATAACTCCAGCTGTACACCAGTTCATCCGAAGTTGAAATGTAATCTAAACTATGATTGGCTTTTAAGAATAGTGAAAGGCTGGTTGCTATAAAACATCTCTGGATAGGCCATTGTACTCTTCTCCTCTAAGCATATGTGGCAGTGCGTGCTACAGCAGCCCATATTTTCATTATTTCCAGAATGCTGAAGTCCTTCTCAATTTACAGCAGCACAGACTATATTTGCCTTTCTTCTTTTCCTTTATAGAACATTTTTTTGTGAATTAATGTCTTCATTTGTTTAATGGTGTTGCATTTAGAGAAGTTTAGAACTTGTTTAATTAGAGTTTTTATATTTAACAGCCTGCAAAACTATCTGTATATTAAAATATACTGTGCTATATACACTAAATTCACAGATGCTTTTAAAATAAATAGTCATCAATTTTTTTATTTTGTATTTGTCAAGATTTTCTTTTAATAGTTAATAAGTAAGCAGTGTTTTCTATAGCAGTGACTATGTAATGCAGTCAATTATCTGTAACACATACACTCTTCCAAAGTAATTAACCTTTTTTATATTTGTTCTAATTATTGTTATTATTATTTTACTTATTATTATTATTATTAATAATAATAATAATAATAATAATAACAATAAAAGCTACACTAATAGTAAATACTGCTGTTAATGAAACATGGATATTCGTCTCATTTTGACGAGACGAATTTCCAAAATAATGAAGCATGAAATTTAAAGAAAAATAAGGAATAATGCAGAATGTGAGACAGTAGTCATTTGTTTCCTTTAAATAGATAAAAAGACTTACCTCTAGTGTGCTGGAGAGCCGCGCTAACCATCTCCTCTTCGTCACAGAGCCCGGCTTAGCATGGCGTCTCCCAGGGCCTGCACTAAAGGAGAAGATTTTGTTTATAAAGTATCCCACAAGCAGTGTTTAATCTTTATAGCCTCTTGCAATGGCACCCTATATAATTAACAATCAACTATAAGATAATAAAAAAAAAGAAGCTGGCAATGCAAATACATGCAATGGACAATGGCATCATGACAAATGATTGTAATAACATCAAATTCAAATGTAAATTTCCGATAAAACACATTAAGGACTAGATTAAACGTGGAGCATTAATTTATCGCGTGCCCGCAAACGGGCAAATTTGTCCATTTGCGGGCGTGCAATAAATAACCGGCCATTGCAAGTGACTGGTTATTACTATCACAAGCTCGTGGTAGCAATTAGCACTCAGAAAATTAACCAGAGACCTGATCTCTGGTTAATTTTCTAAAAGTGCCCCAAATACCCTTAACCCTTTTAAGCACTTTACCACCTGGGTGCTAAGATTTTTTATTTATTTTTTATTTATTTTTTATTTTTTTGAACAAATTGTTTTTTTGTTAGACCCCCAATACTTACACTGTTGGAAAGGTTAGGCGATTTACCTTTTCAATGGTGGTTCTTGGGGGTCTGTAGCTGCTTAAATGCCTGAGATACAGGCTTGTAAGCAGCATGCCCCCTGCTCCTATACTTAACATTGTTAAGTATAAAGTTGCGGGGGGACGTCATCACGTTATTGCACGTGACGTCACCAAGCAAAATGGGAAGCCCCGGCGATGCCTGTCACTCTACAGGCACGATCGCCGGGGTAGGAGCGGGTGGGAGCCCCCAGATCTCCCTCGAGGTGGGAAAGTGCTAGTGACAGCTCTGAGCCGTCATTAGCACCAGAGTGGGAAACTCTGTGACGGCTCAGAGCCGTCATTAGCACTGAAAGGGTTAATTAAAAAAACGGCACCAGACAGTTTTACGGGGTTAAAAGCAGCAGGTGTGGGATGTTAGAAAAAAACTGAAAAGTGCCTTTACATAGCAGTCTATGAGATGCTTATACACATATATTTATGTGTTTATAAGTGTATACCCACATATTAACACATAAATATATAGGTATATAATCATTTACATATGTATTTAACATTTGCTGCCATCGCTGCGCTCTTTACCCCCTTCACTGCGCAAGCTTCTCACAAGGCTTCCTTTGGAGCCTATGGAGCGTGTCTCATGAGCGCAATGACTCCCAGCAATGCGAACACGAGCTCGCGTTGGCATTGCTGTCAAATTGTAATCGATATTGAGCGCTCCACTTGTAATCTGGCCCTTAAAGGGAAATATTTTGTGATTCAGAGCATACAGTTTGAAAGAAGTTTCAAATGTACTTCATTCCCATGATATTATTTGTTAAAGAGATACCTAGGTAGGTGTCTGAAGCACTGCATGGAAGGAAATAGCGCTGCCATCTAATGCTCTTGCTAATAGATAACATTCTTATAGTGCTCCAGAAATTAGGCTGAAGTGGATCTTGCTGAATGTAAAACATTAACTTAACAAGATTCTAAACAGCAATTGTTGGATCAGCTCATGAGCTAATTTACATTATTCCTAAAAGGGACATGAAACCCAAATGTTTTCTTTCATGATTCAGAAAGAGCATGCAATTTGAAACAACTTTACAATGTATTTATATTATTTAATTTGCTTCCTTCTCTTTTTATCCTTTGCTGAAAGGTTTATCTAGGTAAGCTGAGGAGCAGCAAAGAATCAGTAGAAAAACAAAAGAAGGCGAAGCTGGGCAAGCAGAAAAATTTAAAACTTAACGTTTATTGCCAAAAAGAAAGATTAGATAAAATGCAGAAATAGCATGCAGTATGGGTCAGAATGAGCTTGAGCAGCAGCAATCTTACATGTTTCGGCTCCTGCCTTACTCATAGACTGTGCTGCTCAAAGCTCACAGGCTCCTTAAATTACAAATTCACTCTGACATCATATGCAGCAATCAAATAGTTAACCCTTACCACACCAAAAAAGAAAAAGAAAGAAAGTGAAAAAAACAGAAGGATACATTGATAACAAGACATATATTGTAGACATAATTATTTAGAATAATAAGAAAATTTGTTAATGCCTTTAAACATCTTGTAATACTATGTAAAAGTATAATTAACTATTCATAATATGTAATATGATATTACCCATAGTGTGGATACAAAGTAAATAATACTGATCCTAAGTTGTTACTACAACTCTGATATGCATGGGTAAACAAGAGAGGCTAGAAATAAACTGTCTATTAAATTGGCACAGTGCTAAGTTAAATACTGTCTAACTTAGGGGAGACAAAACATAGGCTATAGTAATAGCCCCAATGTGTCATGATTTTATATAATCAAAATTACTACCTTATACAGTAATACCCCTAAAGTCAAATAAACTATATTATATACTTATGTGAAGCCTTAATATGTCTAGTCTCGAATCAAAGCTATTTTTAAATACCGAACAGGTATAGGAATCAACTTAAATCTCAACGCCAACAATTAATTAAATCATTTTGAATGTTAAGTCCTTGTGGCATGCGGGTCTTGAGCTTGAAGATCCAAAATGCTTTGCGTGTGCGAAGCATCATGTCCTTGTCACCCCCTCTTTTTGGGGTTCTTACCCTCTCTATAACCTGCCATTTGAGTGAATCAACATTTCCATTATGACAAAATTTATAATGCCTAGCTACTTGTGAGTCTGGTTCCTCTGACTTAACATCATTAATGTGTTCCTTAATCCTTTCTCTCACTTCCCTGGACGTTAGGCCCACATATTGTTTCTCACAAGGTTGGCATGTCACCAAATACACAACATAGGTGCTTCGACAGTTTGTACATGCATCCATCATGAAAACTTTCTGTGTATTAACAGACAGTACCTTATTGTGACGTATCAGAGTGCGGACCCATGTGGGAGGAGACAGACCGTAACCGGAAGTCCGCTTGAGCTCCACACGCCGGAGAGCACCGGGACCGGAGCACGAGCCATACGAGCTGAAGAAGCCACTTTCGAGCTTTAAGGTACTGTCCACATGTTCATTATGTGAGCTGAGAACTACAACTAGTTACGAACTGCTGTTTGAGCGCTGTTTGGGGTTCTTCTTTTGTTTGGATAAGTGAGCAGCAAAGAACCTAGGTTCTAGCTGCTGATTGGTGGCTTCATATATATACTGATTGTCATTGACTCACCCATGTGTTCAGTTAGAAACCAGTGGTGCATTGCTGCTCCTTCAACAAATGATACCAAGAGAAAGAAACACATTTGATAAACAAAGTATACTGGAAAGTTGATTAAAATGGTATGTTCTACCTAAATCATGAAAGTTTTTTGGGGTATCATGTCCCTTTAAAGGGACAGAAAACAAAGATTTTAACATTTCTATGTGTAGTAAAACAATGTTGCAGTATACTTTTATTATTTATTTTGCTCCGTTTTCCTGTAATTTAAGTTTGTTTTCAATTCTGACAATTTGAAGAGCACATGACAGACTTCACAAGCCTAACCCTGCCACTTATTTGTCTTTAATTCGCTTCAAAATTAGATTATCAGGAAAGGAATTGCAAAGCAAATTAACTTTTGCTAACAAAATGACAGGCTGTGTCTACTCCAAATAAGGAACGTGGTGGGTGGAGTTTGGCTGTTTAAAAACAAACGCAGCAAACAAATTCTTACTGCATTCAAACTCACCCACTATCTTAATTTATTACAACTGTCCACAGCTATGGAGATAAGATATATAGGCTTCCATTTAGCTTCCATTTAGCTTGCGCAAGCCACAAGGGCTCCAAAGCTGCATCTGCATAGACTCAAGCCCATAGATTCAAACACTTTTGAAAGGGTATGGCCCTGGAATGCAAAACATTCGGCTAGATTACGAGTCTTGCGTTAGCCTTAAAAAGCAGCCTTAAGGGGTCCTAACGCTGCTCTTTAACGGCCGCTGGTATTACGAGTCAGGCAGGAGAGGGTCTACCGCTCACATTTTTTCCGCGATTTTAGCTTACCGCAAATCCCCTTACGTCAATTGTGTATCCTATCTTTTTAATGGGATTTGCCTAACGCCGGTATTACGATCGCCCGAAAAAGTGAGTGGTAGACCCTCTCCTGTCCAGACTCCTACCGCATATAAAAGTCAGTAGTTAAGAGTTTTATGGGCTAACGCCGTAGCATAAAGCTCTTAACTAAAGTGCTACAAAGTACACTAACACCCATAAACTACCTATTAACCCCTAAACCGAGGCCCCCCCCCCCACATCGCAAACACTATAATAAAATTATTTAACCCCTAATCTGCCGACCGGACATTGCCACCACTTTAATAAATGTATTAACCCCTAAACCGCCGCACTCCCGCCTTGCAAACACTAGTTAAATTTTATTAACCCCTAATCTGCCGTCCCTAACATCGCCGACACCCACCTACATTTATTAACCCCTAATCTGCCGCTCCCCAACGTCGCCACTACTATATTAAATTTATTAACCCATTAATCTAAATCTAACCCTAACCCCCCTAACTTAAATATAATTTAAATAAAACTAAATTAAATTACTACAATTAAATAAATTAATCCTATTTAAAACTAAATACTTACCTATAAAATATTCCCTAAAATAGATTGTAGCTAGTTTAGGATTTATATTTATTTTACAGGCAACTTTGTATTTATTTTAACTAGGTACAATAGTTATTAAATAGTTATTAACTATTTAATAACTACCTAGTTAAAATAAAGACAAATATACCTGTAAAATAAACCCTAACCTAAGCTACAATTACACCTAACACTACACTATAATTAAACTAATTACCTAAACTACCTACAATTAATTACAATTAAATTAAATAAACTAAATTACGGAAAACCCCCCCCACTAAATTACAGAAAATAAAAAAAGAATTACAAGAATTTTAAACTAATTACACCTAATCTAATCCCCCTAATAAAATAAAAAAAAGCCCTACCCTACCTTGAGACGTCTTCACCCAGCCGGGCACAAGTGGTCCTCCAGAGGGTCTGAAGTCTTCATCCTATCCGGCCAGAAGAGGACATCCAGACTGGCAGAAGGCTTCATCCAGGCAGCATCTTCTATCTTCATCCTTCCGGAGCGGGTCCATCTTCAAGACATCCGACACGGAGCATCCTCTTCATCCGACAGCCGATGACTGAATGACTGGTCCTTTAAGTGACGTCATTCAAGATGGTGTCCCTTGAATTCCGATTGGCTGATAGAATCCTATCAGCCAATCGGAATTAAGGTAGGAAAAATCCTATTGTATTTTTTTTTACAGGTGAAAGAGCTGATTACTTTGGGGCAATGCCCCGCAAAAGGCCCTTTTAAGGGCTATTTGTAATTTAGTATAGGGTAGGGAATTTTATTATTTTAGGGGGCTTTTTTATTTTATTAGGGGGATTAGATTAGGTGTAATTAGTTTAAAATTATTGTAATTCTTTTTTTATTTTCTGTAATTTAGTGTTTTGTTTTTTTTTCGTAATTTAATTTATTTTATTTAATTGTAATTAATTGTAGGTAGTTTAGGTAATTAGTTTAATTATAGTGTAGTGTTAGGTGTAATTGTAACTTAGGTTAGGGTTTATTTTACAGGTAAATTTGTCTTTATTTTAACTAGGAAGTTATTAAATCGTTAATAACTATTTAATAACTATTGTACCTAGTTAAAATAAATACAAAGTTGCCTGTAAAATAAATATAAATCCTAAAATAGCTACAATGTAACTATTAGTTATATTGTAGCTAGCTTAGGGTTTATTTTATAGGTAAGTATTTAGTTTTAAATAGGAATAATTTATTTAATTTTAGTAAATTTATTTAGATGTATTTAAATTATATTTAAGTTAGAGGGGTGTTAGGGTTAGGGTTAGACTTAGGTTTAGGGGTTAATAAATTTATAATAGTGGCGGCGACGTTGACGGCGGCAGATTAGGGGTTAATAAATTTAATATAGTTGCGGCAACGTTGGGGGGGGCAGATTAGGGGTTAATAACTATAATGTAGTTGTCGGCGATGTTGGGGGCAGTAGATTAGGGGTTCATAAGTATAATGTAGGTGGCGGCGGTGTCCGGAGCGGCATATTAGGGGTTAGTAATATAATGTAGGTGTCAGCGATAGCGGGGGCGGCAGATTAGGGGTTAATAAGTGTAAGATTAGGGGTGTTTAGACTCGGGGTTCATGTTAGGGTGTTAGGTGTAGACATAAAATTCCTTTCCCCATAGGAAACAATGGGGCTGCGTTAGGAGCTGAACGCTGCTCCTAACGGTGTTTTTTTTCAGCCAGCTCAGCCCCATTGTTTCCTGTGGGGAAATCGTGCATGAGCACGTTTTGCCAGCTTACAGCTACCGTAAGCAACGCTGGTATTGAGGTGAGATGTGGAGCTAAATTCTGCTATACGCTCACCTTTTTGTGGCTAACGCCAGGTTTAAAAAACCTTTAATACCAGCGTTACTTTAGGTGAGTGGTGAGCTGAAACTAAGCGTTAGCAACGCACCCCTGTTACCGCAAAACTCGTAATCTCGACGATTGTTATTAATAACATGACAGTGTGGAGCGTTATTTTGTGTTTTTGCTTTAGAGAAAACTCCACTAGGATTTTCAATTTTGTGCAAGTCGGGTTGCACTGGTATTACAAGTTGAAAGTAAAGTGTTTTTTCTCCAGCAGTAACCGGACTTGTGCAAAAAGTGAAGAATTTTAAATCGCAATTGCGTTTACACATTCCCTCAATGGAGAAAAAAGGTTTGAAAAAACTTAACACCCCACTCTCATGTAAACCCCATAACATATTCGCAATAGCGCTAACCAAACATGAAATTATAACTATTTCATTTTCCAATGGTATTTTCATAACGGAATATGTTCTATTTATTCATAAATAAATAATTCTACATATATCTGATGGTTTTTTAAACTAATATATGTTAATACCTATATATTTATATATATATATATATATATATATGCAGACAAAGTATATATATATATATATATATATATATATATATATACTGCAAATGAAGAAGGAGTCACTCACAGGGTCTTGTTCCAAAATACCAATGTAATATTAAAGTTTCGGGGTCTCCCCCATTTTCAAAATAAGCATAACATATCATACAAACTTAGCCCATTTATAGCCCTGCACATCTAACACTGCTAAACGGCGTTCACAGCCGCAATCTGGAAGTTGCCCAGGCGTCACGTAACACTAATGTCAGATGTATTGCCATGGCAACCGGACGCTAAGTCGCGAATGCTGTGTGTCAATTAAAAACAACAAGAACAAGCATAGCAGTATTGCCAGGTGTTACAAGTCTCCATAGACAAAAATATGCTTTATACAATGACAGTAATGTTATTTATCTCAGATCAGACTACATTAGTGCAGCTTTGTACAGTCTACAGAACATACAACATCACAGTTGATAATGGTATCGCCTCAATACACTCTGCATATACAAGTTATATTGCATACTGAGTACTGATCTGTTTTCCATAGGTTAATGGTTAGCACTAGTTTCGATCCCCATAGTACATATTGCATATTGTGCAAGCAACTGTAAAAGTAGTCATTAAGTACCAACATTTGGGCAATATATAGTAAACCCTGCAGATTATGGTATATGGACTCTATTGCACTCTAAAGAGTAGTAGTTTTAACAATATGGAATATTGCTAGATAGTAGAATGTTATTCAATAATGGTAGACCACCTTATATTTGTCACTTTACAGGTGTACATATAAAGACACAAAGGGTAAAAAATTCACAAAGGGTAAGAAATGAAGTAGTATGATAATGAGAATGGTATGTAAACAGATCAAAAACAACTAAGGGTGTGATGTAGCACCTACCCATGTATCTCAAAAATGAGTGTACAACTAGACGTAATGTATTGGCCCACCCTATGTAGAAGGTGTACAATGTATACATTTTGAAAGTAGACAGTATTATACAGGTTATTACATAGCAAAAGTTTCAGTCATACAGTTGTGTCAACACTACAAATATAGAATACATAGAGTATGATCGTAGCTGAAAACTAGAGATATATAGGCTATGCAAAAGATAAGAAAGGCATACATAAACCATAATATCACAGATGGAAAAGAGGGGTACCCTACAGGCAACAGTGCCAGTACAGGAACACATTAAGCTTTATGTCTACTTTGAAAATGTATACATTGTACACCTTCTACATAGGGTGGGCCAATACATTACGTCTAGTTGTACACTCATTTTTGAGATACATGGGTAGGTGCTACGTCACACACTTAGTGGTTTTTTATCTGTTTACATACCGTCCCCATTATTGTACTACTTTATTCCGTAATTTCTTACCCTTTGTGAATTTTTTACCCTTTGTGACTTTATATGTACACTTGTTGTCTACCATTATTGAATAACACTCTACTATCTAGCAATATTCCATATTGTTAAAACGACTACTCTTTAGAGTGCATTAGAATCCATATACCATAATCTGCAGGGTTTACTATATATTGCCCAAATGTTGGTACTTAATGACTACTTATACAGTTGCTTGCACAATATGCAATATGTACTATGGGGATCGAAACTAGTGCTAACCATTAACCTATGGAAAACAGATCAGTACTCAGTATGCAATATAACTTGTATATGCAGAGTGTATTGAGGCGATACCATTATCAACTGTGATGTTGTATGTTCTGTAGACTGTACAAAGCTGCACTACTAATGTAGTCTGATCTGAGATAAATAACATTACTGTCATTGTATAAAGCATATTTTTGTCTATGGAGACTTGTAACACCTGGCAATACTAATATGCTTGTTCTTGTTGTTTTTAATTGACACACAGCATTCGTGACTTAGTGTTCGGTTGCCATGGCGATACATGTGACGTCAGTGTCACGTGACGCTGGGCATCTTCCGGATTGCGGCAGTGAACGCCGTTTAGCGGTGTTAGATGTGCAGGGCTATAAATGGGGTAATTTTGTATGATATGTTATGCTTATTTTGAAAACGGGGGAGACCCCAAAACATTAATAAATACATTGGTATTTTGGAACAAGACCCTGTGAGTGACTCCTTCTTCATTTGCATTATATTCCCACTTGGAGTGCACCCAGGGCAACGTGGGCTGTTTGGGCCTCTCAACCTTACCAGGAGTGCTACTACCTCTGCTTACATTATATTATATATATATATTTTTTTTTATATATATATCTATACTATACTTGCATAATTGCGTTTGTAATGTAATTTGCTGTCAGCAGTTGCGCACGCATCCTCAATGGAATGTGGAGTGTTGGCAGCACGAGGCAGCCAACAGAAGGGGGATTCTTTTACCACCCTGCCATTTTCGGAATCCACTGGGATGCAGCAAAGGCAAACGGAGCATTACAAAAAAAAACACCGCCAGCACGAAGTATAACAAAAAAAAACTAACCTCCCACACAAAGTACTTTTTCTGTTAATCCAATAAACCTCATTTCACTACTGAAATATTACTGTGTCCTTCAGTTATTTTATACATCAAAATGAAATTGCTGATCCAAACACCCAATTATTTATAAATAAAAATCATTGAAATTGTCTGTGGTGCCTAAACTTTTGCATACGACTATATATATATATATATATATATATTTTTTTTTTTTTTTTACATATATATATATGTTCTTATATGTGTATATATGTCTGTAAATTCATATATACACATATAAATACATTATACATAAATCCATAAATTCATTAATACCAGGGCAGAGCCTGACAGCGTTCCAAGATGGTAGCGCTCGTGTAGAGCTCCAGATTCAGAGAGGACTTGAGAGCGCACCACCTCCTCAGGGCTAAGCTGAATTACCCAGACTGGCGGCCGTTTAAGAGGCAACATCAGCAAGACCGCAAGAAGAAGGAGATCCAAGCGGTTTCACAAATAGTGCGACGAGCAGGGAAAAGTTGACAGTGAGTACCCAGCTTATGCAGGCACAGATCCGCCTGCATCTAAAACGGACTCTCCACATCGCAAAGTCACTTTAGGGTTCCCTGCCCACATAATAGCAAAGGGGTTATAATGATGGGATGTCCATTGAAGGTTCCCAGAAACATATACACAAAATAGTGAATCATCCTAAAACTGATCCCTTGTCAACCCATATATATCTATATATACAGTATATATATATATATATATATATATATATATACATACTGGCCACACCGGGAAGCCTCAGACCACATGGCTCTTATGTAGTATTAGTGATAAAAGTTTACTAAGGGAAAACAGCTCACAAAAGCAGTTATGATCAGTCCGGATTTCATTTAATGGATATGCAAGTGCTGAATGGATATACAGTAACAGATATAAGGTGACATAAATGGCCTTTATATATTTATCCTTGTTGAATTAGTTGTTTGCTTCAATCTGTTTTCCTTAAAGGGACTAATTGGATAAAAAAAAAACAATTAATATATTTTATCTACTGAATAACGCCATCCAGTGGCTTTTAAACTCCATTTTGTAATATTGCCAAGATACATACACATTTCAACTAACAGATTGGGGTGCTTCCCCTCTTAGTTTCTGCCTCACCATATAAACTACGTCTGTTAAGACCAAGATAAAGAGGCCAATTTAACAAATGTCTTGCGGACCTGATCTGACAGTGTGGATCAGGTCCGCAAGACATCGCTGAATGCGGAGAGCAATACGCTCTCCATATTCAGCATTGCACCAGCAGCTCACAAGAGCTGCTGGTGCAACGCCGCCCCCTGCAGACTCGCGGCCAATGGGCCACCAGCAGGGAGGTGTCAATCAACCCGATCGTACTCGATCGAGATGATTTCCGGCGATGTCTGTCCGCCTGCTCAGAGCAGGCGGACAGGGTTATAGAGCAGCGGACTTTGTGACCGCTGCTCCATAACTTGTGTTTCTGGCAAGTCTGAAGATTCGCCAGAAACACGGGCCGTCAAGCTCCATTCGGAGCTTGATAGATAGGCCCCATAGGATCACCTCAAACACTTTATCCCACAATGTCTGCCAAGAAGTTATCTAAAACAGACAGACCAGGTAGATCTTCCTCTATGAACCAGTTCTTCAAATCAACAAAAGGGGAGATACAGATGGAACCTACTGTTCATGAAGGTACAAATGAAGAAGAAAATGACTGACAAATACATGGTAAACCTTCTGATTCGACGCTCTTGACTAAGGCGGACCTCAGTATATTAGTATCAAAACAAGATATAGCACAAAGTTTTTACAAACTATGGGACAAGATCAACAATATGCACCAATCTGTGTCAGCTAGTCTAGCAGAAATCAAACAGGACATCACAGATCTGGGTAGTAAAGTTGAAGCATTGGAGGAATCTAAAGATAACTTTGCAGATGAGGTAGAGACCACGCAACAACAAGTATCCCAACAGACTCAGATAATAGTAGAACTTATGGACAAGTTACAGGATATAGAAAATCACAACAGGAGATGTAACATCCGCATTAAGGGGATACCAGAAGAAATCACACAAGAGGAACTTCCATCTTACCTTCAACAGCTTTTCAACATGCTGACAGGTGCACCGCATGATGAAGAGTGCGACCTGGAGAGAGTACACAGGGCATTGAAACCCAAACCTAAACCTAACAATCCTCCAAGAGATGTCATAGTTGCATTCCTGTGCTTATCAGAAAAAGACAAGGTATTCAAGGCAGCCATGAAACATCCCATATTCAAATTTCAGGGAAATGTGGTGAAATTGTTCCAGGATCTCAACACAAGGACACTGCAAAGAAGGAACGCACTACATCCCCTGACGTCTTTATTACTTATTCACTGCACTCTAGTGCTCTCTCCTCTCCTGTAACTCTCTTTTGGTATGTGAATAGTATCCCTGCTCATCTGCAACCTATTCACTGCATTCTAGTGCTCTCTCCTCTCCTGTTACTCTCTTTTGGTACGTGAATAGTATCCCTGCTTATCTGTAAGCTATTCACTGCATTCTAGTGCCCTCTCCTCTCCTGTAACTCTCTTTTGGTACTTGAATAGTATCCCTGCTCATCTGTATTCTATTCACTGCATTCTAGTGCTCTCTCCTCTCCTGTAACTCTATTTAGGTATGTGAATAGTATCCCTGCTCCTCTGCAACCTATTCACTGCATTCTAGTGCTCTCTCCTCTCCTGTAACTCTCTTTAGGTACGTGAATAGTATCCCTGCTCATCTGCAACCTATTCACTGCATTCTAGTGCTCTCTCCTCTCCTGTTACTGTCTTTTGGTACGTGAATAGTATCCCTGCTCATCTGTAACCTATTCACTGCATTCTAGTGCTCTCTCCTCTCCTGTAACTCTCTTTAGGTATGTGAATAGTATCCCTGCTCCTCTGCAACCTATTCACTGCATTCTAGTGCTCTCTCCTCTCATGTAGCTCTCTTTAGGTACGTGAATAGTATCCCTGCTCATCTGCAACCTATTCACTGCATTTTAGTGCTCTCTCCTTTCCTGTAACTCTCTTTTGGTATGTGTATATGTATATTGAGCAAATGATTTTAGGCTTTAATTTAGTCCTGCATTTATGTCTTACTTCTTATGTTTTGTTAATTTCCATGTGATATCCAATCCTTATTCTTAAATGATTAATTATTCTTAAATTTATAGCTGTTATATGCTATAGCTCCCACCTCCTCAAAATTGTACTGTCTTGTTTACCTTAACTTATCTCACCCTGACCTGACCCGAATCTAACTTTCAATTGGCCTTATAAATTGTCTTTTGACTTAACAATTAAGTAATTTAGTGGACCCAGCTGACTGCCCTGCCTATATATTTAACACTAGCTTGGGCTGTGCATTGCACTGGGGATGCATTGCCTGGGCAGTATGCATTTTTACAATAGCATATTTTCACATTTCTAAAGTGAACATTTTATAAGTGAGGCACTAAGATAAGAATTATACAAGAATTGAACAAGGGTTGGACAAGGGGCAAGACATAAGGCAAGTACTCTTGAAATATTGTGTTTTATGTTTCTCATTGTTTCTTTATGCAAGTGCTGCTGTAATACTGTGTCTTATGTGTTTAATTGGTTCCCACTTTTGTAAAAATGCTCAATATCTTTATATTCCTTTTTGCTACCTATTGTCTCTTTAACAATCTACTTTATTCAATTACTCCTTCCCCCTCACCACCTGCACTGTTCATTAGCCCATCTCTCTTAAACTCACCTTACTTTTGTACTCATTTACTTTATCTATTCCTAAACACTCATGTCTCATTACTGCAAATCTGTATCTCATCTCATGTCACTCTCCCTTTTGTTTATATTAGCTGCTGGGGACATCTCCCCTAATCCTGGTCCACAACAACTTCATAGCCATGCACATCCATGTGTACAGTTCCATAGACTCAGAAAACAAAAAAAACTCACATTCCTCCTGCATCTAAAGCCACTACCCCTTTAACTTGTGCACTCTGGAACTCTCGCTCTGTTTGTAACAAGCTCACTTCTATACATAACCTCTTTATCTCCCGCTCCCTCAACCTTCTGACTCTAACAGAAACCTGGCTCTCTCCCCTAGACACAGCATCCACTGCTGCTCTGTCACATTGGGGTCTCCACTTCAACCACACTCCTTGGTCTGGTAATAAACAAGGAGGTGGTGTAGGTATTTTACTTTCCTCTTGTTGCATCTTCCTACAAATACATCCCATCTTTTCCCTCACATTTTCCTCATTCGAAACCCACATGATTCACTTATTCTCTCCCCTCTCTATACGTATTGCAGTCATATACCAACCCCTGATTCATAAACTCAATTTCTAGATCACTTGGCTGCCTGGCTACCTTATTTCCTTTCCTCAGACACCCCTGCCCTCATTCTTGGTGATTTAAACATCCCTCTTGACAATCCCACTGCCTCCTCTGTAAAACAACTTTTATAACTCACTTCCTCTTTCGGTTTGTCAAAAATGGACTGACTCTCCCACTTACAAAGACTCTCCCTTGAACTGATCTTTAGCTATCAATGCTCTATTTCAGACTTCACAAACTCTCCTTTTCCTGTTTCTGACCACAATCTCATCACTTGCAACATGTCATCCCTCCCTACAACTCTCCCTCCTTCTACTCCTCACACCAAACTTCACAGAAGCATTATGTCATTAGATCAGCAACAGCTTGCTAATTCCCTTGAACCTCTCCTCTCATCCATCTCCTCCTTCTCCTGCCCTGACCATTCTATCTGTCAATATAATTCCACCCTTACATTGGTCCTTGACAATCTGGCCCCTCTTTCCATTGCTCAGAAATCACACACTCATCCTCAGCCCTGGCATACTCCTCTGACACGGTACCAACGCAGATGTTCCCGTACTGCTGAGCGGCACTGAAGAAAATCGGCTGATTTCCTTCATTACAAGTTCATTTTGAATGCCTACTATACTGCCCTTTATCTCTATAAGCAACATTACTTCTCTACTCTTACCTCTACTCTGTCTTCAAACCTAAAGCGTCTGTTCTCCACTTTCAATACTCTTTTCCGCCCACCCCCCAGTACAACTTCTCTGTCAGCTCAAGACTATGCCAGACACATCAATAACAAAATTGACTCCATCAGAAACTAAATCAGCTCTCAACATACTTCCATTCTCTCACCCCTTCAAATGCTTGCAATCAACCACAACCCACATAGCCATAAATTTAGCTCTTTCTCCCCTGTTACCGAGGAAGAAGTTTTGGCACTTATACTGCGCTCTCACCTCACTCTCTGTCCCCTTGACCCTATCCCCTCACAGCTTCTCCCCTCCCTCTCTTCTACCCTTACCCCTATACTCACACACCTTTTTAACCTCTCCCTCAGCACCGTTATATTTCCCTCATCTCTGAAACATGCACTGGTCACACCTATCCTCAAAAAACCTTGATCCAACCTCCCCATCCAACTACCACCCTATTTCCCTAGTCCCTCTTGCCTCAAAGCTTCTCGAAAAGCTAGTATATCCACACCTATCCCATTTCCTTACATTAAACTCCCTCCTCGACTCACTACAATCTGGATTTCGTACCCATCACTCCACAGAGACAGCAATCATTAAGGTTATCAATGACCTACTTACAACAAAATCAAAAGGCCACTTCTCTCTGCTTATCCTCCTTGATCTGTCCGCAGCCTTTGATAACTGTTGACCACCCTCTTTTGCTCCAAACCCTCCAATCTTTCGAAATTTGTGACACAGCCCTCTTGTGGTTCTCTTCCTACCTGTCAAACCGTACCTTTAGTGTAGCCTTCTCTGGGGCCTCCTCTGCCCCGTCACCACTTTTTGTTGGGGTACGACAAGGTTCTGTCCTCGGTCCCCTTCTCGTCTCAATCTACACGTCATCATTAGTTTCCCTAATAAAGTCCCACGGGTTCCAATATCATTTGTATGCCGACGACACCCAAATCTACTTCTCTGCACCAGACCTTTCTCCTTCCTTGCTAACCCGTGTCACTAACTGTCTTTCTCACATCTCTTCCTAGATGTCCTCTCACTACCTCAAGCTAAATCTCTCCAAAACTAAGCTCCTTATTTTCCCCACTTCTTCCAAAATCTCCACCCCCATTCACTCTATAACTGTCGACAACTCCATCATTACCCCTACCCCGCATGCCCGATGTCTTGGGGTCACATTTGACTCAGATCTTTCTTTCACTCCTCACATTCAGTCCTTGGCTAAATCCTGCCGCTTCCACCTTAAAGGGACACTGAGCGCAAATGTTTTCTTTTGTGATTCAGATAAACCATGCAATTTTAAGCAACTTTCTAATTTACTCCTATAATCAAATTGTATTTGTTCTTTTGCTATCTTTATTTGAAAAAGAAGGCATCTAAGCTAAGGAGCCAGACAATTTTGGTTCAGACCCTGGATAGCACTTGTTTATTGGTGGGTGAATTTATCCACCAATCAGCAAGAACAATCCAGGTTGTTCACCAAAAATGGGCCGGCATCTAAACTTACATTCTTGCTTTTCAAATAAAGACACCAAGAGAATGAAGAAAATTTGATAATAGGAGTCAATTAGAAAGTTGCTTAAAATTGCATGCTCTATCTGAATCACAAAATAATTTTTTTGGGTTCAGTGTCCCTTTAAAAACATCTCTAAAATTAGACATTTCCTTACACAAGATACAACTAAGATTTTAATCCACTCTCTCATCCTTTCCGACCTCAATTACTGCAGCTCTGTCCTCTCTAGTCTCCCCAGCTGCCGCCTAGCTCCTTTACAATCCATAATGAATGCCTCTGCCAGGCTCATCTTCCTTACACGTCACTCTTCCTCTGCTGCACCTCTCTGCCAATCCCTTCACTTGCTTCCTCTTGCCTCCAGGATTAAACACAAAATTCTCACTCAGACATACAAAGCCCTCATCTATACTGTTCCCCCCTATATCTCAGACCTTGTCTCCAGATACTCTCCTTCCCATCTCCTTCGTTCTGCTCATGACCTCCTACTCTCCTCCTCTCTTGTTACCTCCTCACACTCCCGCTTAAAGGACTTCTCCAAACTGGCTCCCATCTTGTGGAGCTCTCTGCCTCGCTCCACAAGACTCTCCCCTAGTTTTGAAAACTTCAAGCGCTCCCTAAAGACTGTTCAGGGATGCGTACAACCTACACTAACCTTTCTTTATACCGTTTCCTCTCCTCCATTGCTATCCCCTTGAACCCCCTTAGTATGTAAGCCTAAGAGCCATGCTGTTTGTAGATCACCTTCTTTAGAGCTGACTACAACAGTGCGACTCTTGGCAGGGCCCTCTACCAGTCTGATCCCTATAAATGTTTCCTTGTATTCCGCCTATGCTGGGGAATCTGTTGGCGCTCTACAAATAACCGATAATAATAATAATAATTATGAAAGCAGCAGATCCCATATAGATGGTGACATCCTTTCACACTAATCATCAACAAGGACAATGTCATGTACACCCTTAAAGATCCACAGGATATCCCAGATGTATGCACGGCTATAGGACTAGAGATCCCAGACTCACCAACAGTTTCAAACACTGAGGAGCCATTGAAATCTACACCCCAGCAGAAGAAGCCTCAAAGGACCCACTGTACCAGGGTAGATAGGAAAATGCTGAAGAATACGTGAATCACACTCAACTATGATGGAAAGTGACTCCACTCTACCCACTTCAGATGAAGAGGATAGACATTCTGAAGACCTGAGTATAGCAAACCACCAGACAACACAGGATATGTGTGTCTAAAAAAGAGGTGCGGCAAAATCTACCTCCCCTTTAGTGGGTAAAGGAATAAGGCAGTAGTACAGATTGGTAAAAAGAACAATAATATATAAATAAAACAATACTGTCTAATTAAAATTGTTATAACAATGGCAAATATTGATTTTTGTTCAATAAGCACTTAAGCAAATAGTGTATGAGTGCAATACTGTCCCGGATAGTCTTTCAGCAATGGACCAAAGGATTAGTAGATAGGCAGCTCTCTCCACAGAAGGAAGAAGATAATATCATCGAGTCCTAAAAGACACAAAAAAGAGAGGCGCCCTCGGTGCAGCAACTTCTAAATGAGCAAAGCTATATCATATGGTGACGATCAGGTACTCACAAAAATAACTGCCCATCCAGTGCAATAATAAACAAGCCGAAACTTCAGAGCCGTTCGGCTGACTCCCCAGGGGCAAATGGGCTGTGAGCGGGACTATTGTAATATCATCAAGAATAAAAAATCACATAGTGTTATTAAACATTGTCATATGAAGCATAAGGGGAATCCTAATTGTTACATTATTACACCCATAGAAGAAGTCCCTGTATCCCATTTATATAATAGATTCATGAGACTGAGACAGAGGGAAACCTACTGGATCCACAAACTAAAAACAATGCACCCTTTGGGGCTAAATATGAATGTGGATTTAGCAGCTTTTTAAACATTATTCATAGTTTACAAATCCACCTGTTCTAAGTCTCATGAATCTATATAGCACTAGATACTTGTCATATTATTAAAATTTACATTATATACACCACCATCACCTCCATTATATACATTAGGGTATCTATTTCTTCACATTAGAATCAGCAATTATAGTCTTACCTTTTTAGACTAGATCACCATTATTATTATTAACATCCTATAAGAATTCATAGTATTTATGAGACACTTTCATCAAATATTTTATAATATATTATACACATTAGGGTATCTATCATACACATTAGGGTATTTTATTTAGTTTTGGCAATTTATATTGATTTAATATATTATTATCTTACACACCATCACTACTACATTTATCATATACATTAGGGTATTTTGATTATTTTCATTAGTGTAGTCATTTTAGCTTTATGAATTTATTTAGCATCAGTCACCGTTCTCACTATTTCACTATTATTATTATTTACATTTTATATGTATTTCTAGTATATATTAGATCCCATCATCACCACTCCTATCATACACACTAGGGTTGACACCCAGTGCTAGCAAGCAATCATATAATTATCGGTATCATTATTTTATACTATATGTGTTATATGTATTCCTAATTAAATTATATATTACTTATATTCTATATGTGTTTATAGTATATGTTGGATATTATATGTTTTTTTATATATAGTATGATATAATATTAGATCCCATCATCACCACTCCTATTGTACACATTAGAGTATATTCAGTGCTAGCAAGCAATCATATAGTAATTGAATTTTTCACTATATATATTTATTTATTATAATTATTATTTTTTATTTTATTTTTTATATTAGTAATCATGTTGCGTCAATGTATCAAGGACTGTTAAATTTTACAGAGGCTTCTGTTTATTATGCACTTATATAGTAGATGGTTGGGATATATTTATATACAGTATACATATATATATACAGCTATAATGTATATTGAAATTGTTATATATATTGGTGCAGAGTTCACAGACGTAATGAATAGTTATTAACCCTTAGTGTTGTGTTATCGTAACATTTATAATTTTAACACTGTTTTAACTTTTATCATTTTATATTATTTATGTTTAATTTTTGTACAATCTTTGAATTTGTTCATGAAATTATTATATTATATGTTATATATTTTTAAACTATTTGACATTTGACATTAATGTTCTATGATGATGGTTCCTGTGTATCAATCACGCCCACGATTCTGTTGGTCTAACAAGATAAGAGCTCACATAGCATTTGTGGGTGTGTGATATTCAGAGCATCTGATTGGCTAGTTGAGGTTTTAAATAGAGCAAGGTATTAGTAGATAATATGTAGCCTGATGAAACGGCGAATTGAACTGAGAAACACATTGCTAAGCAACATTTTAAATTTGTTTTAATAAAAGTATCTCTTCACTTGTACCTTGCTCCTGGATTATTGACTTTATACCTCTTTGGATTTCGCTTTGTTGGGACACTCTGTCGGCATCTTGATCTGGCCATCTAACCGGTAGTGGTGGACTTCAGCACCGGAAGCTGTGATACTACCAGGAGACAAGTCCCGCTCACAGCCCATTTGCCGCTGGGGAGTCAGCCGAACGGCTCTGAAGTTTAGACCTGAGTATATCCTAATGTTGAGGATGGTATCAGGTAGTAGACACTATGAAACCCTTGATAAACTCCCAAATAGGGAGTCCTATCCCCCCCTGGAATTGACATTATTAAACCACTAGGGATAAGACCCTTATGATAAGGATCTAAGTTGTTTGATCTATAGGCATTTTAGACATGAAGGCCCTAAGTTAATATATAACCCCCAGGGGTTCCTAAGGTGCAGAATTAGTAGTTAGCTGATTGTTAGTTATGTGCCAAAGCTGAGGCACTATAAAAGGCCCTACAATAAATGAAGAAGTTTTTTAAGAATTAAGAATAGGGTTTTGAGTTTTAAGTTATATCTGTTCCATTGTTTTTCTTGTTTGTTCCCACTCCCATCAAGGGGAAAGTAATGTATAATTGAGAGGAGGTGTGTACCTCTGTCTAACCCCAGACTTGTACACCACAGTTACAAATACTGAAAATGTTTGTATGCATTTTTATTTTTATTTTTTTAATTTGTTCTTTCTAATTCTAATCTTTTTATTCTCTTAGATGCTAACACCATACTTAAGATCTCTCATAAACCAGGCCTACTCCATGGGGGCATCCCCTGGTTGTTCGCCGGTTGTCCCACCTTCTTATTCTTCATCCCACTACCTACAAGATGGGGCCCTTGCCGATCTTTCATTTGGGTAAGAAGATGACACACATAATACAAAAATGTAATTCTGAAAATACACATATAAAGCAATACAACCAACCCTGTCACTTTACATCAACACAATGAATATTACACTACTTTATCACAATGCTAGAGGACTGAATTCAGATGTGAAACATAGAAAAGCACTAAACCAATATAAACAGATAGGGGCACATGTTATCTTTTTGCAGGAAACACACTTTTTAAGAAACCATATACCCAAATATTGGTCCCATCAATATACCTTACACTTCACACTTCCATGCTTCCACAAATAGCAAAAAGAGAGGTGTGTCCACATTGTTTCATTCCTCTCTGAACTTTACAGTAGAAGATAAAATAAATAGACCCAGAAGGCAGATATCTCATAATAAAAAGGACAAATACAGGGAGCAGATGTAGTCATCTGTAATGTTTATGCCACTAATGACAAACACGAAATATTGTTTGCCCGCATCTCACAGCTACTGACGTCCTGGAACCATACAAGACTAGTTGTGGCAGGCAATTTTAATGTTTCCCTCCAACCTCATTGTACCCTATCGAACACAAATATTTCACAATCACAAATTAGATATAACAACAACATTAAAAACGTATCAGAAACATTAACAGGTAATATACTTGACTCCTGAAAGGTATTTTTTGGAACTACAACAGATCACACCTTTTACTCAAATAACAAATATTTTAAACTGGATTATATATTCCTAAATCACATTTTGGTTACCAATCTGGTCTCCTCTTCTATAATCCCATGTGTCTGGTCTGATCATTCCATACTAACAGCAAAAATAGGGGCACCCTTCTCCAGAACACACACAAAAACTGGACCTTGGACCCATAAATATTAAAAGACCCTAGCTAGAAAGACATTATTTTTCAGCAATTGCTGGAGAATTAGCAGATTAATGCAGTTTGCCACAAATCCAGTAATCCCTTGGGCAGACCATAAACCATTTGTAAGGTGACTACTGATCAAATTGAAATCTAATTCAAATAACAAAAGGAGAAATGATTTTCTCAGCTTACAAAGGGAAATTCAACAACTAGAAAAACAACATAAAGATACAAGGTCACCATCAGTACTTAAAGCATTAACTTTGAAGCATCAATCTTTGGATTTCATCCTACAGACTGCTTCTCTAAGAGCTACTCGGAGAATTAAAACAAGATATTTAATATTTGCAAACAAACCAGATAAATTCATAGCATCTAAACTTAGGGACAAGATTAAAGAAATCTCTATACCGACGCTGCGAAAATCCAACCGGGAATAGACGTCTCACCCACTAGAGATAGTTTATATCTTTTCAGACTTCTATAGTACATTATATGATGGAAATAAAGTAGTGAATAACACCAAGAAGCCCATAACCCTTGACCAATTTTTAATTGAAGCAAACGTACCAAAAATTACAGGAAGATATGATCACGTTAAATGCTAATATTACCAGCTCAGAGGTCCATTTGGTCATTAAAGATCTGAAACAAGGATAGGCAGCAGGCCTGGATGGATTCCCAGGGGAATATTATAAACATTTTAAGAAATCACTAGCCCCACACTTAGTCCAGTTCTGCAAGCACATCCTTCAGGGAAATTAATTACCCCCAGAACTTCTATATGCTAAGATAGTAGTTATTCCTAAACCAGGTAAAGACAGGACCATGTGTAAAAGTTACTGCCCGATATCTTTGATAAACCAAGACATAAAAAGCTTTACATAAATGGGAAAACAAGGGTCTATATAGAATAGCAGACATCTTGGAGAGAGGAAATATAATGTCATATAACACACTACAAGGGAAAATGTAACCTATTAAATTGCTCTGGCACCAATATTTACCGATGTCATCTACAATACAGAAATTTATAACTAAATCTCCTAAAGGAACCCCCCTAAATTCGAAACATTATGCACTACAAGGACCCGACCTAGGAAAGCTATATCAAATATATATTTAATCATACAAGGGGCAAACAAAAATAAGCATACCCTTTATACTAAATGGGAACCAGATTTAGGAAAAAAAATAGATGGGGAGGAGTGGAAGAAATTATTACGCTTCCAGTAAGGGTCTGTTAATTGCGGACATGATTCAGAACTGTTATAAAACTATATCAAGATGGTACTTGACACCGGTTATTACATCTCATGCTATAAAGAACAGCTTAAACCTTTGTTACAGAGGTTGGGGTGCTATCCGCACATTTAAACATATGGGGTGGGATTGCCTACACTCCAGAGGGATATGGGAGACCCTATCGACTTTCTTAAGCTTTCTTAAGCTACATTAGAACAAGAAACAATCAGTAACACTAAGGGTGTGTTACTACTAGGGGGCGTACAGGACCCAATATGATTACTATGTAAATGGGCTAAGAGAGAAGAGAACAAGAAATTACATATAATAACTATTATAAAATATACTATACAATATAATGTAAACAAATAAGAAACAATTCTTATAAATATGGGACTATGAGAAACATAGGATACAACACAAATAATAGCAAATACAGTAATAAGAAATCCCTGAAAGGTCCTTATTTGGAAATGCTGTCTTCTTCTGCAATGTTATATAGATGGTAAATGTCCCAATTGGGGTGGGAATAGTCCCAAATGATGAATGTGATCAAATACCAGGATGATCAATGATCAGGAACACAGATGATGACTGGTGTCAGCTGCTTTGTCAGGGAAATCAGGATCTAAGAGCAAGTTTTCTCTGTGAAAAAATCACAAAAAACAAAAGGCGCCTCCTTGCTTAGAAGCCTGATGAAACAGACAGCAGTCTGAGAAACGCGTTGCTTGTTCTTTTAATATCTAGTGTCATGAGACACTGAGATTTTTATTTCATTAATAAAATTTGGTTTTATGTAAACCTCTTTGTGAGAGTCTGAGCTCTGTCAGTCCGGCAAGACGTTGGAGAAACCAGTTTCCATGCAGTGTCAGTGAGCTGGGACACTGTGAGATCCCAGTCTGTTTGATTTAGCACAATTGGGTGCTGCTCCACTTGTGAGTACCTTTTTGATAACCTAACAAATCTCTTTCACCAACTGTATTACACCAGGAGGCGCCTTTTGTCTTTTTGTGATTTTTTCACAGAGAAAACTTACATTAGAACAAGCACTGCTACATGAATATAATAAACAATACAATAAATATATTAACAAATTATTTAGGATAGTATTTACTGCCACTAGGATTTGTATTGCACATCACTGGAAAGAAGGACCCCCCAGTTGGGAGGAAATTCTAAATAAAATCAAACATTATTTTCATATGTATGAATATGCAGCTTTTATGCAAGACAATCAAACAGCATTCCAAAACACATGGCTTTATTGGATTATGTATGATACAAGACATTTGCATACAATTATAAACAATGACATCAAGATATGACGGAGATGCTGAGATGGCCACAAGGAGAAAAGTCAGAGGGCGGGGGATCCGGCGGCCTGGTGGGGGAGTCCTGACAAATGGTAAAAGGATAGGCATCTACTTTACGTTCTTCTTTTCTGCCACACTGGCAATCTTTCTTTTCCAATATTGTAGGGGGCAACAAGCTAGATGCCAAAATAGTAATAAGAGAACTGAGTATTATGTATATTTGCTTACTTGTTTTTATTTGGTACTATATGCTGTACAAGTCATATCACTGTTTAAGAAAAGCCTATATAAGATTTCTGTGTTATAGTTTCATTTATCCCTCTTTTTATACAAGTCTAGGAGAAACAAGTAAACATTCCTTTTGGGTTTTTTTTGGTATGACAAAAGACAATAAGTTGTGCAAAACAAGGACATCAACATATTCTCTGACAACTTGCAATAATTCTAGATGTTGCTGGATTGTCAACTATTATGTTTATTTCTATAAAAATTTTATAATACAAATGATTTCAAGATTATTTAATAGATATATAGACTTATATACAGTACATGTCTAAAGATATACATCTTTAGACATGTAGATGTATGTATCTCAATGTTAAAGTCCTTTGCAGCCTATTTTGTTCTAACACCCGAGATCTCATATCTTTTGTGTGCAATATATTTTCAAACAATTTTTATTAGACAGTTATTATGAGTGTAAGTGTACTCTGTAATGTATTTTTATGTGTTTTTTGACACTTTTTATTTCCGGAAAACAGTTAACCAGAGCTCTGAGATCGCGGTAAGGATTCTAGCATAAATCTTGTAATATGAACGCAATATAGACGGAGTGCAAACAAACGTGAAAATCCACTTAAAATTGTTTGCGCTCCACTTGTAATCTAGCCCTTATTTTGTGTGCAGATGTTTTTTTCACAATGAAGTGTTTCATTGCTGATATATACTATGCACATTTACATGTATTTTTTTTCTAATTGAAGAAAATAAATTATGTTATACTATTATTGAGCACCTTTCCAAGAGGACATTTTAAAGTAGCACATCCAAAAACCTCTGGATATTTCATAGCGAATGAAAATATAATTGTTAATTAGTTTATAAAAATAGTGATGCATAAAATATTAATAATACACATGAATGTTTATTCTGATAAAATCTATTATGATTCTAGATCTAAAACTTATTTAGCAACCCCCCTCTTGTTTTCAATCAATTTAAAATAGGACAAACTTTTTGTATTGTTTTTACAGCTATTACAATCAATAAGACAAAAATAACACTACAGATATATTTGGAGATTTTCAAAGTTTTTTGTTGAATACATGAACATTGATTGCCATGGCAGGTTTATGGGTTTTCAAAGCCTTTTATAGAAGGAAATGATAACCAATCAATGCAAAAACATTTAATCACAGATTAAAATTTTAGCTGCGCAAACAGCTTTGTCTCTAGGGGTACACTTCTATTAGGCCCATCTGTGATTTGTGATCAGGATTACAACAGGAGGACGTGAGTTGGCGCGCCTTGGGTGGGCTTGGGGTGTGTCATGGGAGGTGCGGGTTTATTATGGCAACCATCAGGTGGAGCTGAGGATAGCCTGAGCAGAGCGGTGGTGGGAAAATGAGGCATGACCAGCATTCCCCCAAGTAGCCAACAACATTACCAGCTCTCATCCACTTCAAAGACTCTCAAGAGGTAGGCACCTGTCTGGGAGCTTGTGGGGAATGAAAAATAACTCACCATTCAAACCTGCCTTTGTAAATCAACACAAAGCTATCAAGCATACTTTTTATTCCAGGCAGCTGGAACTTATAATAGGCCACATTTTGATACGTGGAACATCTGTTGACATCATGTCACTGTGCTATATTCTAAACCTCTCCAACTGTTTATCTAATAATATGTTTTTGTAGATAAATCATATTACAGGATTTCCTAAAGGTTTAGAATATACGTAGGGGGCTTGAGAATGATAATGCTGACCTATACAATATGTCTATTCCCAGTCATTGCTCCTTTTGCTGTTTCTGTGCATGGAATTATGTATGGACATAGACAGATTTTCAGTCACTACAAATAAGCAATGCTGAATGCATTCAGTACAATTTAAATCCAATTAATTACAAGTGAGTGTGATATTGATAATGTTTTCTAAATAATCTAAATATTATAAAAATGTTAAGAAGATAGTACTACAAATGTACAAAAATCCTTTTGTGGCAATCATCTTGTTATATACAGCCAAAATAATATACACCAATCAAAGGAATACAGTTAAATAAAACTTACCTCAAATAAGAAAAGTCTGACTCAAAATGATGTAAATGACAACAGTGATTTGCCATACAATGTATATGATGTAAATAAGCAAGCTCTTTAAGTTAGAAGAAAGCACTCCCTAGCTCAAATGGAAAAATGCACAAAGCAAAAGTGCTGACCAAGCAACATAAACAAGAATAGTAATTATTAAGGGTGAGGAGTGATGATCAGCTGGCAATTATGGAGTCAATATGCAACACTCCTTGCAGCAACTAGTGTTACTAGACGGTCCTACGTATGTATAAGGCTTACCAAAAGTCACCTTGTTTAGAGGTTGGAGCCAGATGAACAGGAGGTGCAGCACAACACAGGCACATGAACAAGCTGCCGGTCTCAAGATAGAGTTGATAATCAGTAACGAAGGTATAAGTATTGATAGAGGGCATTGTGCAGACTAAGGAGTCGTCACTTAACTATGAATAAAACAGAAAGTGATTAAAGTTAAGACACATAAATATCACACACTCAAATGATGCAGTGACTTACTCAATAGCCATCCTTAAAGGGACATGAAACCTAACGTTTTGCTTTCATAATTCAGATAGAACATACAATTTTAAACAACTTTCCAATTTACTTCTATTATCAATTTTGTGTTAATCTCGTGGTATCCTTTATTGAAGGAGCAGCAATGCACTACTGGGAGCTAGCTAAACACATCAGTAAGCCAATGACAAGAAGCATATATGTGCAGCCACCAATCAGCAGCTAGATCCCAGGTCTTGAGCCTACCTACTAGGTATGCTTTTCATCAAAGGATACCAAGAAAACTAAGCAAATTAAATAATAGAAGTAAATTGAAAAGTTGTTTAAATGTATATACTCTGTTTTATGAAAGAAAATTTTTGGGTTTCATGTCCCTTTTGTGGGAATTTGTCTATCAAAGAGGGAAAAGTGACCCAAGATCTAAAATTCATGGACATGCTGGTTAAACATTCATTATGCACATGGAATGATCACAAACCATTTGCACTGTGACTGCTCAGAAATAAAATGAAAGAAAATTAACCTTTTGCAGCGTACCATCAAAGCATCAGAAAATATATCTGATTCTTAGAAAAAGTGTACTGGACCATGTCACCTACAAGCCCCTTGGCCAACTGAAAAACATTAGAGACCAGAAAATGTATATGACAACATCCTATCTATCCCAGATACAGCCCTTTAGGTCATACAAAGCAAGACGTGGATGTCTGTATCTTCCCATCATTTTCACATACAGTACTTCAAACCCTGGAGCAGAACACTGACATTTATAAGTGATCATACTAGATGATGGCAAATACTTCTACTCTGTAGATAACTGTGTCACATAATGAACTTTTATGGAGATATTTGTTTCATTGCTACACTGTACTGTACACTATTTAGTTTTTTAATGTAAAATAGTTTATATGATCAAAATTACTGTCAAAATACTGATACAAACACTGTACATAGAGAAATTGGACAATATGTAATGAACTATAAAAAATGTTTTTTCATGGAGATTTTGTTTTTACATTACTGCACTGTACTGCACACTATTTTTTAAACTATTCCTGTAGTGTACAGTAATTTTGGTGATGGCCTGCACAAATAATTGTACTAACAATACACCTACAATAAAAATACTTTTATTCCATAAAAAGCAGCAGATACAAAAGGACTACGTATATAACATGAGTAGGGGCTCTATGCCCAAAATGTAGTGTTTGTACCTGCTCCATTTTATGGAATAAAAGTATTCTTTTAGATATCAAGTTTTAAGTGATGCTGCTGTTTTGGACTGTTTGTATATGATGGGGTGAGTGTAGTGACCCCACACTTACACATTGTCTGTCACATTAGTGCTGGATACTTTGCAATTTGGGCTACTCCTAATATGCTCTAGGTTTAAGCTGTTTTTAGATTACTGGATGATTCAGTGTACACTTTAGTACATTACTGTACAATATTTTTATTGAGGTTAAAGACAACATACAAAAATACAAGAAAAAATAAAAAAAAACAATAAGGCTGTATACAGAAGCCAAAAAAAGGCAAATAGTAAAGTTTCTTAATTGTTGAAAAGGTCAATAAACAATTATAAGGTATTTGGTGACACTCAAAAGGTAAATTGTATGGAGTCATAAGTATCATTCATTCATAATCGCCTTCTTTATATCTTACAGATTGCTGTAGGCTTCCAACACTAGAAAAAGGGCATTCACAAAAGGGGGATTAAAAAATAAACAACTATAATTGAACATATTTATACTTATTATGTAATTGTCGTTTAATATACATAATAACTCTAACCAGTGGTGGAAACAAAATTCAGTAGTTTGCATGTGGTATGACAGAAAAGGGCATTAGAGCAGAAGAATCGTAGCAGTGTGGAAAGGGGAGGCTCTTTGGGTATTTAAGGAATAACTCCACTAGTAGGGATCAGGTGATTCTATTATACTGTGATGGACAGTAGAAGGAGGCCTGAGACCAAAGGGTGAAGATACATGGGAAGGCCCATTAAATATGCACAGGGGCACTTAAATAATTGCAGTCTCACCAGATTTTGGGGGTGTTATTAGAAGAAATGTTAAAAAAAATTGCACAGGGTAAGATGCAACTTCGGCAGAAATTTCCAGTAGAGTTCACAAAAGGCAATGCAGTGGGTGGCTTTCTTTGTGATATGGACTGTCCTGCGTCAGAATTGGCATTTCACAAGAAAAAAGTTTATATTGGCTAACTGCACCAATTTTTTTAGAAATCGAAATAAGGTAGGACATGTTGTAAAGGGGGTTGGATGTGAAAATAGAAAATCAGCAAAAAGTGCTACTCCCATAATTGAGGAATCAATTCAGCTAGCTTCAGTTTGGGTTTCGCTTGCTAGGGGGGGGGGGGGGGAAATAACAGGGATAAGGGGCAACCCTGAAGGGTTTCATTTGTAATGTAAAAAGAGGTAGAGCAAAAACCAAGCCCATGAACCACAGCAGTAGGAGAGGACTATAAGGCCAAAACTGGTTTCCAAAAGCCTTCTGAAAAAAACTAATTTTACTAGCACCTGAAACATATAGTCCTAGTTGGCCTTGTCAAAGGCTTTTTCAGCATACACTGGCAATAGAGGGTAGACCAAGGAATTTGGATTGCAGAAAGATTTAAGGAGTCTGAGGATTATCAGGACCTTGGCAGCCAAGGGTAAAACCAATTGAGATGCTAAATGTTTTGCTTACAGTTTTTTATTGAGGTTTAAAAGTGAAATGGGTTGATAACTGACACAATCTGTGGAATCCTTACTTTGTTTGACATTGTGATAACTAAGGCCTAAAGATATTCAGCTGGGAGGGAACCTAGCCTACTGGCTCTAAAAAATACTCAATGTAAAGGTACTAGAAGATCACAAACCCATCTGGGCCAGGGGATTTAAATTACTTCAAACATTTGATAGCAGCCAAGATTGCAGTGAGAGTTGGTCGGAATTCCAATAATTCACATACAGTATTTTTTTAAATTACGTTTTGTTTTTTTTCTATGACGGAAAATACAAACATAGTTCAGAACAGTATACTACTATGATAGAACAATGAAGTTTACTAACCTCATTTTAAACTATTGAACTGTATTTCCTAAAGCACTTGAACTGTATTTGTCACACTCGGCAGAGCTAGTTCAGGGGTTTGGAGCTCATGTGTAGAGGTGTCAGACATAGTCCCATCTTGTGCACTAAAAGGGGCTAGTGAGATATAATTATTTGCCGCACTACCCCTTTTAGGCAAGATTGCTATAACAGACACAATGCAAGTTTATTGCACAGGAAACTGGAGAGTCAGATTCAGGAAACAGAATTAGGGTGCAGTAATGCCCACAATGGAGATGGGTCAGAACTTGTGCCCACTCTAAGGCAGAAGAGAAGAGTGCCCACTATAAGGCCAAGACTGGGGTGCTTGGCAGACACCCTCTACAGGCCGTGGGTACTGAAGCAGGATACCAGTGTTTGGCACATACCCTCAACAAGGCATGCGTACTGGAGTAGGATAGCAGTGCATTGCAGATGCCCTCTGCAGGGTTAGTGTGCTGAAGCAGGATACTGGTGCTTGGCAGATGCATAATACATAAATATATAGATATATATTCATATACATATATATATGTCAAATATGCTGCCCAACACTGCGTGACTTACCCCATTCACTGTTCTAGGTTCTGTGCTGTGTCTATTGTCCAAAAATGAACAGGTAACACAGTCCAGCACACAGGCCACTGCAAGCCACGAAGGGTAACCACCACACCCTCAGGTAAATCACAAAAGATCAAAAGCAAAGTGGCAGCATAAAGTGGAACAAAGAAGGTTTATTAAGCACATAAAATCTGCAACGTTTCGGGCATTTCTTCCCTTAGTCATGCCATGACTAAGGAAAGAAATTCCCGAAACGTTGCAGATTTTATGTGCTGAATAAACCTTCTTTGTTCCTGTGTCTATTGTCATCAGAACGAGGCTCCCATTAGACCCTATGGAAGCGCGATCTAGTGAGCGCAAAGCTTCTATACAATACGAATGCGACATTGTGCTTAACTTGTGATACCAACGCACATTTGCGTTCGTCAGTATTATTCAGTGGAGCGCAAATATCGTCCTTGCAAAAGCGTAATTTTGTGCTCCAATCATAATCTGGCTTAATATGTGCACTAACCAGCACACGTTAAAAGTTTACTTCTGGCATGCCATTTGTAATCTGGCCCTATGTGTACAATTCAAATTTTCCTGTTATTTCTAGCTGTTTTATGTTTAACATTTTTAAATGTCCAAACATTTATTTGCAATCATAAATAAACATTGTTATATACGTATGTAAGCTGTGTATGAATTTCATAGCTGAATATTGGGATCTGGACAATATTATAACATTTTTATGAAAGCAAGAAATGAATGTGTTTATTTATATATGAATTAAGCATGAACAAAACGTTAACATTAAAAAAAAAAAAAAAGCAAACCAACAGAAAAGATAAAAAACAGCTGGAAAAGTGTATTGTGGTTGATTGGAATTCTGCTGCCATATTTCCCCACATGCTAGGTGTAAGGGGTGTTATTCTGTCTCTGCTACATTTGAAAAGTTTGATAAATGGGTAATTATGTGTTTTTCTAAGTTATCAGAATGGGTTTAAATAAAAATTAAAAAAAATTGAAAAAAAGCCATTTAATGCACTTTCGCCTAGATTTGGAGTTTTGTCGGTAAAAACCTGCGGCTCTAACACTCCTTTTTTTTTCCAGCGCACCCTTAAGACAACGCTGGTATTACGAGTTTTCTGAATGGCTGCGTTAGCCTAAGAAAAATGAGCGTTGAGCAAAATTAGCTCCACTTTAACCCGCAATACCAGCGTTGCTTACGGTAGCGGTAAGCTGGAAAAACGTGCTCATGCACGATATCCCCATAGGAAACAATGGGGCTGAGCTGGCTGAAAAAAAACCTAACACCTGCAAAAAAGCAGCGTTCAGCTCCTAACGCAGCCCCATTGTTTCCTATGGGGAAACACTTTCTAAGTCTACACCTAACACCATAACATGAACCCCGAGTCTAAACACCTCTAACCTTACACTTTTTAACCTATAATCTGCCGCCCCCAACATTGTCGCCACCTGCATTATATTATTAACCCCTAATCTGCCGCTCCGGACACCACCGCCACCTACATTATCCCTATGAACCCCTAATCTGCTGCCCCCAACATCGCCGACACCTATATTATATTTATTAACCCCTAATCTGCCACCCCCAACGTTGCTGCAACCTAACTACACTTATTAACCCCTAATCTGCCGACCGGACAACACCGCCACTATAATAAATGTATTAACCCCTAAACCGCCGCACTCCTGCCTCGCAAACACTATAATAAATTTTATTAACCCCTAATCTGCCCTCCCTAACATCGCCGCCACCTACCTACAATTATTAACCCCTAATCTCCCGCCCCCAATGTCGCCGCTACTATAATAAAGTTATTAACCCCTAAACCTAAGTCTAACCCTAACACCCCCCTAAGTTAAATATAATTTAAATAAAATGAACTAAAATTACTATAATTAAATAAATTAATCCTAATTAAAACTAAATACTTACCTATAAAATAAACCCTAATATAGCTACAATATAACTAATAGTTACATTGTAGCTATTTTAGGATTTATATTTATTTTACAGACAACTTTGTATTTATTTTAACTAGGTACAATAGCTATTAAATAGTTATTAACTATTTAATAGCTACCTAGTTAAAATAATTACCAAATTACCTGTAAAATAAATCCTAACCTAAATTACAAATACACCTAACACTACACTATCATTAAATTAATTAAATAAATTAACTACAATGATCTAAAATAAAATACAATTAAATAAACTAAACTATAATACAAAAAAAAAGCAAACACTAAATTACAAAAAATAAAAAAATATTACAAGAATTTTAATCTAATTACACCTAATCTAAGCCCCTTAATAAAATAAAAAAGCCCCCCAAAATAATAAAATTCCCTACCCTAAACTAAATTACAAAGTAATCAGCTCTTTTACCAGCCCTTAAAAGGGCCTTTTGCGGGGCATTGCCCCAAAGTAATCAGCTCTTTTACCTGTAAAAAAAAATACAATCCCCCCAACATTACAACCCACCACCCACACACCCCTACTCTAAAACCCACCCGATTCCCCCTTAAAAAAACTTAACACTACCCCCCTGAAGATCATCCTACCTTGAGCCGTCTTCAGCCAGCCGGCAACCGATGGGACAGAAGAGGACATCTGGACCGGCAGAAGTCTTCATCCTATCTGGGCAGAAGAGGACCTCCGGACCGGCAGACATCTTCATCCAGGCAGCATCTTCAATCTTCATCCTTCCGGAGCGGAGCCATCTTCTATCCAGCCAACACGGAGCCATCCTCTTCTTCCAACGGACTAACGACGAATGAAGGTTTCTTTAAATGACATCATCCAAGATGGTGTCCCTCGAATTCCGATTGGCTGATATGATTCTATCAGCCAATCGGAATTAAGGTAGGAAAAATCTGATTGGTTGATTTAGTCAGCCAATCGGATTGAAGTTCAATCCGATTGGCTGATTGGATCAGCCAATAGAATGCAAGGTTAATTCTATTGGCTGATCCAATAAGCCAATCGGCTTAGAGTAGGGGATTTGCGGTAGCCTCGAGTCGCAGAAAAAAAGTGAGCGGTACACCTGTACCTGCCAAACTCTAAATACCAGCGGGCGTTAAAAAGCAGCGTTAGGACCCCTTAACGCTGCTTTTTAAGGCTAACGCAGAACTCTAAATCTAGGCGTTTGTTTTTTTACAGGAATTGTGAAAGATTGTAAAAGACTTTAAATATTTAATACCTGGACCAAAGTAGACCCAACACAAACATTTCTTCATATATGTTATCTCAGATTCCCATTATACAAAACACAAAATTAAATAATTCTTACAACACTCAACTGATGAAACAGTAGTGTATTATTTAAAATATTCAAATAAAAAGCCAGCAGTTACAAAATAAAAAAAATATATATATATATATATATATATATAAACACACACAGGGCTCAAAATTTCAGATCAGAAGCTACTAGCCAGGCCAAAATTTTACTCGACACTTTTGCTACAACCCACTACCAAAATGTGCTGCAATACATTTTGCAAATGTGCTAACTTTGCTACTTACAACATGCCACTAGACTTCAGACCATGGCCTCTAGTTATCAAGGTCTGTCGGACCTGATCCGACAGTGTGGATCAGGTCTGACAGACCTCACTGAATACGGTGAGCAATACGCTCGCCGTATTCAGCATTGCACCAGCAGCTCACAAGAGCTGCTGGTGCAATGCCGCCCCCTGCAGACTCGCGGCCAATCGGCCGCCAGCAGGGGGGTGTCAATCAACCCGATCGTACTTGATCGGGTTGATTTCCGGCGATGTCTGTCCACCTGCTCAGAGCAGGCAGACAGGTTATGGAGCAGCGGTCTTTGTGACCGCTGCTTCATAACTGCTGTTTCTGGTGAGCCTGCAGGCTCGCCAGAAACACGGGGCATCAAGCTCCATATGGAGCTTGATAAATATGCCCCCATGAGTGAATGTTGATTCAACTCACTAACTTTCGCTCACCACAATTAAATTTTCATTCACCAATAGCTAGTAAAGAGTAGAAATGTTGAGCCCTGTATATATATATATATATATATATATATATATATCCTATAATATAAAAAGCCAAGCATGTTTGTCTGAAGCTGTCACGCGCAGTAGAGATTGAGCAAGGACAAACACATCTGGCCATTAATATACTAACCTCCTGGCATCTGAGGCCGACCGGGCTTGAAAAGGGCGGGGCTGGGCATGAAGTGGGTGGGACGGGGCCAGGTGTGACGTGGGCGGGCCGGGCGGGGCCATGCGGCTGTGAAAGAGAGAGCTCAAAGGAGGGGGGATAGAGAGAGAGCAAAAGAGGGGGGGATAGAGAGCAAAAAAGAGGGATAGAGAGAGCATAAGAGAGGGAGAGAGACACCAAAAGAGAGGGGAGAGGGAGAGCAAAAGAAAGGGGAGAGAGAGAGCAAAAGAGGGGAGAGAGAGACAGCAAAAGAGAGGGAGAGAAACAGCAAAAGAGAGGGGGGAGGGAGAGCAAACGAAAGGGGAGAGAGAGACAGCAAAAAAGAGGGAGAGAAACAGAAAAAGAGAGGGAGGAAAGAGAGCAAAAGAAAGGGGAGAGAGAGCAAAAGAGAAGGGGGGAGACAGCAAAAGAGAGGGAGAGAAACAGCAAAAAAAGAGGGGAAAAAGAAAGCAAAAGAAAGGGGAGGGAGAGAGAGCAAAAGAGGGGGATAGAGAGAGTAAAAGAGGGGGGAGAGCAAGGGAGAGAAACAGCAAAAGAGAGAAGGAGAAAGAGAACAAAAGAAAGGCGAGAGAGAGAGCAAAAGAAAGGGGATAGAGAGAGCAAAAGAGAGGGGATAGAGAGAGCAAAATATGGGGATAGAGATAGCAAAAGGGAGGGAGAGAGAGAGAGCAAAAGAGGGAGGATAGAGAGAGCAAAAGAGGGGGGATAGAGAGGGCAAAAGAGAGGGGGGAGAGAGAGAGCAAAAGATGGGGATAGAGAGAACAAAAGAGAGGGGGAATAGAGAGAACAAAAGAGAGGGGGGATAGAGAGAACAAAATGGAGGGGGGAAGAGAGAACAAAAGAGAGGGGGGAGAGAGAGAGCAAAAGAGAGGGGATAGAGAGAGCAAAAGAGAGGGGGAGAGAAAGAGCAAAAGAGGGGGGATAGAGAGAGCAAAAGAGAGGGAGAGAGACAGCAAAAGAGAGGGGGAGAGAGCAAGAAAAAGGGGGGAGAGTAAAAGAGGGGGGTTAGAGAGAGCAAAAGATAGGGGAGAGAGTGAGCAAAAGGGAGGGGGAGAGACAGCAAAAGAGAGGGAGAGAAACAGCAAAAGAGAGGGGGGAAAGAGATCAAAAGAAAGGGGGGAGAGAGAGCAAAAGAGGGGGAGAGAGAGAGCAAAAGAGGGGGAGAGAGACAGCAAAACAGGGGGGGAGAGAGCAAAAGAAAGGGGGAGAGAGACAGCAAAAGAGAGGGGACGAGAGAGCAAAAGAGAGGGGGAGAGAGAGCAAAAGAGATGGGGGAGAGCGCAAAAGAGAGGGGGAGAGAGCGCAAAAGAGAGGGGGGAGAGAGCAAAAGAGACGGGGGAGGGAGAGAGATCAAAAGAGAGGGGGGAGAGAGAGAGCAGAAAAGAGGGGGGAGAGAGAGAGCAAAAGAGAGGGGGCAGAGAGAGCAAAATAGAGGGGGGATAGAGAGAGAGCAAGGGGTGGAACCACTGTACTGCAAAAAATGTCCCGTGTACACTGGCTTTAGGACTAGTATATATAGAAATGTGTAAGTGGTCGTGGTATTCCCTTTAAAATTTGTCAATAGAGTAATAGATAATAAGTTCCAAACTTTTTGCCCCCATTCCAATAACTCAGAAGCCCCACGTGAAATATATTTTCAAAATCAAATCTATCTCTATTCAGTTGAAATCCCCAAGATGCAATATCGTCCCCTATACCTTGCATGGGGAAAATTTAAAAGCTTTTCACAGGATTTTTTTTAACATTTACAATTAAACATATTATACCTGTTGAAAACCTATTTTCCCTTTTTCAAGTAACATTTAGTTAGTTTGCATGTTAAACTGTGAACATTGTACACAGATTAAATAAGACTGTCTTCATTAGGATTGAAATGAAGTGTTTGGAAATGTAAATATAGTGAATATTTTTTTTTTTATAAATCTATTAATTGCATCCATGTAATGAATTGTTATTGTATTTGTTAATTACCTTGGACGTAAATAGAGTTTATACTATTTTATGTTGAAATAATTTGTATTAACATATTTTCAAACAATGGAAACATAATAGTTGGCAATCCAGCTACATACAGGGAGTGCAGAATTATTAGGCAAATGAGTATTTTGACCACATCATCCTCTTTATGCATGTTGTCTTACTCCAAGCTGTATAGGCTCGAAAGCCTACTACAAATTAAGCATATTAGGTGATGTGCATCTCTGTAATGAGAAGGGGTGTGGTCTAATGACATCAACACCCTATATCAGGTGTGCATAATTATTAGGCAACTTCCTTTCCTTTGGCAAAATGGGTCAAAAGAAGGACTTGACAGGCTCAGAAAAGTCAAAAATAGTGAAATATCTTGCAGAGGGATGCAGCACTCTTAAAATTGCAAAGCTTCTGAAGCGTGATCATCGAACAATCAAGCGTTTCATTCAAAATAGTCAACAGGGTCGCAAGAAGCGTGTGGAAAAACCAAGGCGCAAAATAACTGCCCATGAACTGAGAAAAGTCAAGCGTGCAGCTGCCAAGATGCCACTTGCCACCAGTTTGGCCATATTTCAGAGCTGCAACATCACTGGAGTGCCCAAAAGCACAAGGTGTGCAATACTCAGAGACATGGCCAAGGTAAGAAAGGCTGAAAGACGACCACCACTGAACAAGACACACAAGCTGAAACGTCAAGACTGGGCCAAGAAATATCTCAAGAATGATTTTTCTAAGGTTTTATGGACTGATGAAATGAGAGTGAGTCTTGATGGGCCAGATGGATGGGCCGTGGCTGGATTGGTAAAGGGCAGAGAGCTCCAGTCCGACTCAGACGCCAGCAAGGTGGAGGTGGAGTACTGGTTTGGGCTGGTATCATCAAAGATGAGCTTGTGGGGCTTTTTCGGGTTGAGGATGGAGTCAAGCTCAACTCCCAGTCCTACTGCCAGTTTCTGGAAGACACCTTCTTCAAGCAGTGGTACAGGAAGAAGTCTGCATCCTTCAAGAAAAACATGATTTTCATGCAGGACAATGCTCCATCACACTCGTCCAAGTACTCCACAGCGTGGCTGGCAAGAAAGGGTATAAAAGAAGAAAATCTAATGACATGGCCTCCTTGTTCACCTGATCTGAACCCCATTGAGAACCTGTGGTCCATCATCAAATGTGAGATTTACAAGGAGGGAAAACAGTACACCTCTCTGAACAGTGTCTGGGAGGCTGTGGTTGCTGCTGCACGCAATGTTGATGGTGAACAGATCAAAACACTGACAGAATCCATGGATGGCAGGCTTTTGAGTGTCCTTGCAAAGAAAGGTGGCTATATTGGTCACTGATTTGTTTTTGTTTTGTTTTTGAATGTCAGAAATGTATATTTGTGAATGTTGAGATGTTATATTGGTTTCACTGGTAAAAATAAATAATTGAAATGGGTATATATTTGTTTTTTGTTAAGTTGCCTAATAATTATGCACAGTAATAGTCACCTCCACACACAGATATCCCCCTAAAATAGCTAAAACTAAAAACAAACTAAAAACTACTTCCAAAAATATTCAGCTTTGATATTAATGAGTTTTTTGGGTTCATTGAGAACATGGTTGTTGTTCAATAATAAAATGAATCCTCAAAAATACAACTTGCCTAATAATTCTGCACTCCCTGTATATAACCGTTACAAGTCACACAACACAGAATATATAATCAAACTAAGTTTAATGAACAAAAACATTTTTTTACTTGCATTTTTCTGACAACAGTTCTCTGCATTGTTAGCATGTTAGATAATATCGGGTCTGCATCTATTCTATGCATTCCAGTCTGGACTAATTTATAGGCACCCTGACCTTCAAGCAGCTGGGCAGGAAGATGAAAGGGAAGTGGCTGCTAGATCTTGTTCCTTTGAAAGCTGCTCGATAGCTCAGGTCTGGTTACACTGATTTATTTCAGCCTGCTTGGCTTGCATATCTTTGCTGCAACACAAGCGGACAGCTCCACCTACTGGCCAGCCCTTATTTTAATTAATGCACTGCTTGTCTGTGCTTTACAATAGCAGTCACATGACTGAAAAAAGGGCGTTATTCTGAAACGGCGCAAATTAAACCTTCCTAAACCGAGGGCCACCTGTATACATCTTTCATAGTCCCATAGAAAAGTCCATGAGAATAAACACAAATCTCATATGGGCTTTTCTTAACATTCGGTATAACTTGTGAAATCTGAATTGCAAAGTGAAGATATGGAAAAAGAAAATCATGGTACGCTAGGTTGTTATGTTCATCTTTGCCCCTTGCTGGTTGCCTCCTATAGTGGTAAAGGAAAAGGTTTGCCAGTGTGGCAGAAGAAAAGATTCTCCCTTCCAGCCACCGAAGCTCCCACCTGCCGCCACCGCACCTTGTAGCTGTCTCCGCATCTCCATCCTGTGCCAAATGTGATTATTTGTATATATGTACTAATGTTGTGCTTCATACATTATCCAATAAACCCAAGTGTTTTGGAAAGCTGTCTGAGTATCTTGCAGATGCATATTCATACATGTTATAACAGTGTCTAATTTTGTTAATAATTTCATCCCAACTAGGAGGTCTTTACTTCCAATGGCGTGCAATACAAATCCTAGTTGCTGTGCATACTATCCTAATACATGTATTAATATGTTTGTTGAATTGGTTATTATATTCATGGAGTAATGCCTGTTCCAGTGTTAGTTGTATATGTTCATCTAGTATGGAGCTTAAAAATGTGGATAAGGTCTCCCAGATTCTTCTTGAGTGGGGGCATTCTCACCACATATGTTTAAATGTAATGATGGCTCCACAACTCCTGTAACTAAGGTTGGAGCTGTTATTTATGGTGTGAGAAGTAATAACTGGTTTCAAGTACCATCTAGATATTGTTTGATAACAGTTTTCAATCATATCCACACTTAAAGTGATATTATACACTCATTTTTTCTTTGCATAAATGTTTTGTAGATTATCTATTTATATAGCCCATAAAGTTTTTTTTGTTTCTTTTAAATGTATAGTTTTGCTTATTTTTAAATAACATTGCTCTGATTTTCAGACTCCTAACCAAGCCCCAAAGTTTTATGAGAATACCGTCAGCTACCTACTCCAGCTTGCTCCTGTTTGTGTAAAGGGTCTTTTCATATGCAATAGAAGGGGGAGGGGGGAGTGTCTTATTTCCCACTTGCAGTGGGCTTTCCTGCTACCTTTTCAACAGAGCTAAACTGAGAGCTTCTACGTACGTTTTTAAACAGTTTTATACTGGACTTTTATATCAGTATCTGTGCATCTTATTCTTTATAGTAGTGTCTATTACATGCAGTTATATGAAAATGAGTGTATACTGTCTCTTTAACATACCTTTACTAGAGGTGTATATTAGTTTATTCCACTCCTCCCCCTCCATTTCTATTTCTAGATCTGGTTACTATTTAGTGTAGAGAGTAAGGTTATTTTTGTTTGCCCCTTGTATGATTAGGTATATTTGTGAAATGGATTTCCTAGGTCTTTTCCTTATAGTACATATTGTTTTAAATCTAGTGGGTTCTCCCTTCGGGGATTTAGCTATAAATGTCCATAGTATAGATGATAATTGTAGATATTGGTACCAGAACAGTTTAATAGGTTCAAGTTTCTCTTGTAGTGTGGTATATGACATTATTTTGCCCCACTCTAAAACATCTGCTATCCTGTATAAACCCTTGTTCTCCCACTTGATTATTACTGAGAATGGTATGGAATTTAGTATTTAGTGGTGTTTGAAGGGAATTGCCAGGTCTAATCATATATGTTGTGACTGGGTATTTCATATCTATGATGTTTCACCCCCCGAGGTGGTGCACTCCATATCATCTCCTCAGGAGAGGGGAATCCATTTATGGGCGCCATGTACTAAGCTTCGAAGTGACCGTCCAACTGTATTTCCGCATCAAAATTTGCTCACGATCTGCTTCTCGTATGTACCAATCTGCGATCGGGTCGAAAAACCACTATTTTCATCAGCTATCGTAATTTTACGCAACTGATCGTTCCAAAGCCTTTTTCCACTTACTACATGTTTGATCGCACGTAAATTCGCTGTAATCGGAAATTATGAATGTTACAACTAATCCGTCCGCTCCAACTTTCACTGTAACTTCACGTGATTTGCTTCACGACCATTTAGGTAGCGAATGCAATAGAAAACTATAGGGGGTATTAACCGGACGCCAGGTAGAAGTACTTAAGTGAAAGGACTAGACTACTATTGTATCATTATTGGTTTTTGGATTACTGAATGAAGATGGAGACACTTTTACACATGTTTCTTTTCCGATTGATTCAATTACGAGGAAGAAGGGCTATACAGGCACCGGTTGACAACAATGGATTGCAAAGAAGGAGAGGTAGAAGAATCCGAGTCCCTAGAGTTTTCCTTCCACGTATGGGTTTGGAAAGCATTTCTGATCGGGAGATTATCCAGAGATTCCGTTTGGACAGAGAAGCTATTATGGAACTTTACAATGAAATAGCAGAATACCTGGAACCTATGACAGTGCGTTCACAAGCCATACCCAGACTATTAAAACTGTTGGCAGCCTTACATTTTTTTGCCACCGGTTCATTCCAAGCTGTGTCTAGCGTTATAATTGGCATCAGCCAGTCTGCTTTTTCGAGGCACCTAACCAAAGTCATTGATGCATTGATGGTCGTCTTTCCAAGGTACGTGTGCCTTCCATCGACTCCTGAAGAGTGGCAATCTGGGAAGTCCAATTTTTATAGAATGGCCGGAATGCCCAATGTACTTGGAGCCATCAATTGCACCCATGTTGCAGTCAAACCATCCCGAGAACGTGAGGAAGTTTTCCGGAACAGAAAACAGTACCATTCCCTCAATGTTCAGATGGTGTGTGACCATAACATGAAAATAATCAGTGTCCGTTCCAACTTCCCTGGATCCTGCCATGATTCATATATCTTGCGTCAGTCTGGGTTATATCGGAAGTTTGAGGAGGGAGAGATGCCTGAAGGATGGCTATTAGGTAATTATATTTTTTGGATGTTATGTTAAATAGAGTATTATTATAATAGTCAAATTTAGTTTATGTCATGGATTGTGATGATAGATGTAACTCAAAAACATAGCTAATTCTCAGTGAAATTATCATCTTTATCATCTTAGAAATGTTAATCCTTTTTTTTTTTGTTTCATAGGGGACGCTGGTTATTTCAGTAGAGAATGGTTATTCACACCCTATAACAATCCTCAAAGAAGATGTGAAGTGAAATTCAACGAGGCACACAGATCCACCAGAGGAATCATCGAGAGAGCATTTGGATTGTTAAAAATGCGCTTTCGTTGTCTTGACCATTCAGGTGGTGTCATGCAGTATGCTCCCGAGAAGGTTGCAAAAATTATTCTTGTATGCTGCATTCTTCATAACATTGCGATAAGAAGAGGAATTGAAATTGATAATGAAGAAGAAATTTCATTTGAGAACTTCCCTGAGGTCATCTGTAATGATGCACCAACAAGACAGGCCATTAATGCCAAAAATTATGTCGCAGAGAACTATTTTAAGGATTGATTGCATTAAAAGATTGTATTCACAGGACTATTTTTTGGTCGTTTGAATAAAAAACTAAATTTTCATTTTCTGAATAAAAAGTTTGTTTTTTCATCATATACTTGTGTGATTTTTATTTGTTTTCATTTTTATAATTAAATAAATTGTAATAAACGGTCACATTGGAGATTGTTTTTTAATAAAACTTTAATTTTTATTTAAAACCAACATATTGCACAATAACTATATAAACCAAATAATCATAAAGATCTATAATTATATGACTGTCCTACATAACAAAAAAAACATACACTACACTATTGATAACTATATTACACACAAAAATATATACATAAAACTTAATTTACATTTATCCTTACTTGAGAATGCCAATAAATAATACAAGTTTGTAATTATTGTATCCAAAGAATTCTAACATGTTAGCAAATATACAATAATGTTGCATAGAGACAGTGAATAACGATATATTTAGAACATTTTGAGATTTGACACACCCATCTAGAAAGTTGCTATGCGACCAGGGAGGATGAAGAGAATTGCACCTTTCACATCTGGGGAAATGATAATTCTAGTGTATGTAATGGACAGATATTTTCCTAAACGGTTAGGGGGTGTTCGGGGGGTCATTCAAGATGAAAGGGACAAAACTATTTATGAAATGATACGCAGAATGTATCGTGTATCAAAAATTAAAAGGGCCAGGCGTCAATGTTTGAGACGATACAGTGATGTTAAATGTCGAGAACCACTATATTATCAATCTATTAGGAGCCTTTTAAGGACATGTAAGTTTATAAAATTGTTATTGTTTCAAATTATAATTTCTATGCTAAGTTCATCATCAATATGAGATCTGAAATAATAATTAGGTTTCAGTGTACCATAGTGATCACATAAAATGTCCATACTGTTTCTTACTGGTATATAATTTTGTTATTGTTTTAAATTATAAATTCTATGCCAAGTTCATCATCAATATGAGACATGAAAGAATAATTAGGTGTACCATATTGATCACTTTCATGTCCATTCAAATCTAAAACAAATTTAAACACTATAAACATTCTAACACACGGAAATTGAAAACTTTATTTTATAACACTTTTTAAAACTTAGAAACTTTAAACAAACATATATACAACTTTTCAATTTCAGATAAGAAGAAAGAAAATATTTGTGGTGCTCCTCCTCCACGTTATGTAAGGCCTATTCTAAATTTGACACCTAGAAGTGAGGCTAGATCCCCACCCTTGCCACTGTCTTTGCTTGACAGACAATTGTCCCCACAGAAAGGAGGTGTCAGGCGCCTAACTGTCGTTCATACACCTCAAGGTACAATAGAACCATGGTTTACATATCTATAGTTATACAACTTATAACTTTAATCATGATTAGCTTGTTGTGTTATTTACAGAAACCAATAAAAGAGTGATGAAAAAGAAGAAAACAAGGTTCACAAGAATATTACAAATATCTTCTACAGAAGGTATTTTTCTTATATTTTGTACCATTAGCATTTTTATACTTAAAATTTTTTATATTGAATTCCTTAATAATCCTTCATAGATAGTGACAATGAAGCAAATAATGCTCCTGAAAGGATGTCATTAACTTCACCCTCAATTCAACTAGGTAATTGTTTATTTATTTTTAGATTAACTATATTATTATAGCTTATAGTCAAATCAATACCAAAATATATACCTCGATTTATAAATATATTTTTCAGATGCAAGTAGTGAGAAAAACTCAACCAATATTTCTGATATTGATAATGACTGGGACATATCTATGGTTTCTAAATCTACACAGACAAGTACATCTATGGAAAATACCGCCTCTAACATAAATGGTAATACAATTTTGTTACCTGCTTATTAAAAATCTGTTTTTATTATAAAAATGTTCTCATAATCCTTAATTTATTTTCAAATTTTTGTCCCTTCTCTAGATTCCAGGGTACCAGTTGTATCACAAGTTCAATCCTCTGTCTGTGAAGATATTAAACAAATAATGGATACTATAAAGAATTTAAATACACAGGTTCAGAATCTCTACAATACTTATGTAGTGGAAAACAGATAATCAATGATTGCATTTTAAATTAAAAAAAAAATTTGATTTTTTTTTTGTTACTTTGATGCCACTAAAATTGTCATATTTCGGTATGTTAAAAAGTTTATTCAAAACCCCAAAAAATACTGTATTGGCCGTGAGGACTCTCATATCTTTTTTTATAATGTCTTTTTGATTCATATTTGTTAATATTTTGGATGTAATAAAATTTATAATTGTTTCACTTAGATTTGTCTGTGTGTACAATACATTTTAAACCTTTAACTGATTTAAACTACATTTCAAAAAGAATAAGAAAATTAAATAAAAACAGGATAAACTTTAATAAAACTATGTACAAATAACAATAAAAATATATTCTTGATCAACAACAAAATAATAATAACTTTAAAATTGTCCATAACAATGCACTAATGTAACCGTGGTCTTTTTGGATCTGGCGACTCTTGGCTCTGATGTCTATCTCTAATCAATTCTAACAAAGTTTGCATAGTATTTTGAGCCATTCGCATGTTGTTTTCAGCTATTGTCAAGGCCCTGTTTATATGTAGGTTCCTTTCCCTGTCCATTTCTCTTTGCCAGTTAAAGAGTTCACGGTCCAGTTCCAACCGTTGCTGGTTATAAGTGTCAAACCTTTCTAAATGTCCAGACAAAATTTCCTGAACCTGTCTACTGTCTGCTCTATATCCTCTGGCAAGATTTAACATCTCATTCAGAGCAGCATCTTCCAAAGGTGCCTGCTCTTGGACAATAGCTTGTGGTTGTTCCAATGGTTCAATTCCCTGTGCTTGTACTCCATGATCAGGTGGTGAATTTGTATTTTCATCATCACTACGGGGGTTTATTACAGGCTCATGTATATCCAAATCCTGATCTTGTGCCATCTGTGTTAGGTCAGGAGTCAGGCTTCCACTTTCTGGCGATCTAACCTCTGGTGCTGGAACTGGAACAAGATTCAAAATGACCTCTGGAACAAGATTCAGAATGACCTCTCTTGAAGAATCATCCTCCTCAGCGATATCTAAAAAAAATAAAAAAATACAAATTTAGCCTTAATTTCTAAAAAAAAAAGGTGCAGATCGAAATTTATTCCAACATTAATAGTTAGAGAGGTTACTATACAAGAGAAATTTATACTTTCATGTTATACTGTCATGTTGGAATCTAACAATAAGATTAAATGCCTTACTAATCAATAATTGTGATTTCACATGGTAAAACTGTTTGCATATAAAATCCATCTATCTCACAGTATTACAGTTTGAATAACTATCAAAGTTTAAAATTTTACAGTTAGTTTGTACCAAAATTATTTGTCTTGTCATCCTATATTTACTTTACAAAAGTAACTTACCATCGAAAAGTGGTGCAGATTCGGTCACCATGGCTCTGAAGAGACGTCCAACATCTGCTGTAAAAATTAAAATTAAACATTAATATCTAATTTATAACAAAATATTTTGAAGGTGTATATACAAGTGGTTTAAAGATACATACCAGAGCTTCTTCCAACAGCTGTATCTGGTGTACTGCTCCTTACATCTGGAATAGTATCTGCAGACGATAGGCTGTGGCTGGTATTGGTAGTTGAACATATATATTGCCCATGTTGTTGTTGTTGTCTTACGTTCAAATGCTGAGATGTTGAAGGACGTGGTATCTCTGATGAAGAGGTAGATGGGGTATGGACAGATGCAGAGGTTGACGCTCTAACTGAACCACCTAGGAGTTAGTAAATATAAATTTAAATTAATACAATCAATAAAATTAAAACTTTAGGTGCAATTTTTGCAATGCTAATTAAAAGTTAAATGTACTCCTATTATAAAATTTTCTACCTTGGATTTGTATCTTGATTTAAAATACACAAAGTAAAAGGTCACTAAACACATCTTTCTCAAATGATTCCAATAGAGAATACAATAAAAAAAAATTACAATTTACTACTATTATCTAATTTGCTTCATTTGTTAGTTCTCCTTTGTTGAAGAAATAGCAGCTACCGAGCATATCAATATCAATATATGTTATTCAACAAAGAATATATAGAAAATAAAGCAAATTAGATAATGAAAATAAAAAATACAGCTGGTTAAAATTGCATGCCCTTTCAAAATCAAACATTTGGGTTTCATTTTACTTCAAAAAAAGTGATTTCCATGTTCCATGTAGGCCTTATTTTTTAAAATACATTAAGCAATAGAAAAAAAAATGGAGTATATTAGAAAATTGAAAATGTTTTTCATGCTCCATCATGAATGCTTTATTTTTGGTTCACTGGAACTTTAAAAAAATAGATACAGAGAGAAGTAATCAAATTAATAAATCTATTTTAAAGGAACAGTAAACCAGAAATTGTACAATCAAGATTCCGTTAACAGAATCCAATTTTATAAAACATGAACGTAAGAGACACAATTTTGGAGCAGACAAGTAAACAATATAAATATTAATTTTGAGATTAAGTTATAATTACCACGAATATCGCTATCACAGTCATCGGTTATATCCTCAATGACCTCCGTGCCAAGCCTCTGTAAAACTTTTCTTTCAAAGTCTGTCAAATCTGCAACATAAGGTTGTCCGCCTCCAGTACCTCGGGCATATTGCTTTTCTTTGGCAATTTTGGATTTAGTTTGACGCTTGATATAGTTGAACCTTTTTTTGCAGGACTCGATATCTTTTTTTGTGGGTCCTTGAGCACTCACTGAGTCACTAATTTTCTCCCAAATAATCTTCTTACGAGCGCCGGGGGTTTGCTTGACTCGACTACCATAAATATTGTCATAATATTCGAATAGTAGATCAACAAGTACAACATTCTGTTGATGCGAGAAGTTAGGGTTGCAAGTCTTCTTAGAAGTAGCAGAATCTCCGGAGCAAGCCATCTTGTCAAAGTGAATACCGAAAAGTAAATAAACAATATTCTAAGATTTCTGGGAAAATGCACATTCTTATACATGTCAGCAGCCAGACGTTGCCGCTTGTCTGACGATTATGACACCTAGATCGTCACGTGGGTAAAGAACTAAACCAATCAGGTCGCAGACTGCTTCTTAACTTTGCTCTTTCACGCCGAACAAAGCTTCAAAGTTATCAATAATCCGATTGTCTTCGACACACAATAGACGCAAAATTTTACGGCTTGGTTTTTAGTACATTCATGTAACGAAGTTCCATCCGCATGGTGCGAATGCCGGCGGGTTAATTCGATACGTTCTTTGCGAAAAAATTGACGCCTTAGTACATGGCGACCTATGTCTGTTTCTAATTTAACCCATTTGATCTCCTCCTCTTTACAATTTACCAGTAAGATTTGTGCAAGTCTTGCAGCTTAATAATAATTTCTCAAGTTAGGTATGCCCAAAACTCCTAGTTACCTATGTTTAGTGAGTATATTATGAGAAATTCTGCAGTTTTTGGCACTCTTTACAAATTTGTTTATTGCAAATTGGGCTTCCTCCAGTTCCCTAACGGGAATTTTAATCAGGAGGGTACGAAATAGGTACAGCATCTTGGGTAGGATTGTCATTTTAACCGCTGAGATGAGTTTATACTATTTTAAAGCCCCAAACTAAATAATATTGATGGCCCCATATGTAATAATAGAGAGTTGCATGCTGCACATATAAGCTGCATAATATTTTAAAAATGGTGAGCATTGGTCAAAAAAAGTGACTCATATGGGTATGGATATAAAGAGTAAAATTACAGGGGCAGTATTTGCCCCTCTGGTTTCCTCCTTTGGATACCCATGTGCACAGGTAGAAGCCTTTTTGTGTATGTGTGTATGTATTGCAAACTGCTTCCATTTGAAACTGAAATGGGTTTGTTTACACTTCAGTTTTGTATTTTATGTCCCTTTAAAGAATTCAGTTGATGTAGATCATAGCATAGACTGTTTCTAATTAACAAAGTGCCACTTTGGAATATGAAACAATATTAATCTTTGGACTCCAAAAAAACATTTTTAATCAGAAACATGTAAATAATCTGGGCTTAATGTCACATGTATATTGTGTATCAAAAGAAAAAAATAACATCTGTGTGACAGAACTTAGCTATCTGATAAATATTGTTAATAAGCAGCCCAATAAAAAGAAATTCTATTTATCTGACAGCACCTTGTATCATATTTCAAGCTCAACAAACAATAAAGATAAGTTAACCCATTAACTCCCCTTGGCTGCTAAGAGGTTAAATATTCAGTCTCCTTTTAGAAACAGCATTGTAATCTTGCCCATATTAAGTAACTGGGCATGTGCGGGAGAATGAGTGAGGGTAAAAGGAATAAAAATAGGCGGACTCAACAAGAAAAGAGCAAGTAGTTCCTTAAAAGACCATTTGATTAAGCAGCATAATTATTATCATTTATTATTATCATTTCAAAGAAAAAATACGGTGGCTTTTATGTTTTTTTCGAACACCCAAGATCTCATATCTTTGAGCTCTTATAACTTTTTAATGCAATACTTTTTGGGAATTAAATATATTTTCATGTTGGGTTAGCGCTATTGCGAATATGTCATAGTGTTTGCGTGAGAGAGTGTTTTTTTTTTCTCCATTGACTTCTATGGTGGAATGCGAAAACACGATCTTGGTTTTCAAATTCCAACTTTAAGTGCGATTTGGGTTACCGATAGCACAAAATAAGTTATATGAGCGCAACCCAACTAGCGCAAAAAGCTTAACTCTAGCTGAGTGAAAAAAATATATACCGCGCCACTTGTAATCTAGCCCTTACTGTGAATTTCAAATAAGCATTACATTTCCCTGTCCCATGTATCATGAAACAGACATTAGCCAATTGTGGACTCTAAGCATATATGAGTTATGAACACTATGGGGCCTATTTATCAAAGCGTCAACTATGTGGCATTCTCCGGCGTCAATACGCTCTCCAGACATCGCTGCCACAGACCTGAATACATTCTCCTTATTTATAAAAAAAAGCAGTCAAAAACATGCGCGTCAAGTACGGTGCGAAGAGCATCGGACTGGTGTTAACTAACAGTCATAGATGTTGCGGTTATTCAGGTTTTTCCCAACTTTATTTATACCATTTCATTACTGTCCATGAACAACCACATTTCTCTAAAGCTTATCTTTAATTTTTCAAATGTTAATGTCCAAGAAATAGATTGATTTATACCTCAACAAACAATATCTCATAGAAAGTTATTTTTATATTGATTTGTTATATGATACTTTCACAGAAATTAATGTGTATTTGTATTTCTAGTTGTCATATTTTTTATTTCTTTTTTAAATTATTATTAATGCTAGAATTTGTACATATTTCATTGCACATACTTGTATATATATATATATATATATATATATATATATATATATATATATATTTGTGTGTTCTGAAATCTTTTGCAAACATATTTACATGTCCCTAAGTTCTTTTTTTTGTTCTAAACAATGTTGTCTGTCATATCTCTGTGTTTATTTATACCACTATATGTATATATTGTAAATGTATTATTATTCTGAGCAGGAATAATTGCGAATATAACATATAATCATGAGTATCATGTGTATTTATTTGCAATTAATGGATATTTTAAAGGGATAGGAAAGTAAACATTGAAGTTGCATGATTCAGATAGAGCATGTAATTTTAAAACACTTTAAAATTCACTTCTATTTTCAAATGTGCTTTGTTCTCTTGGTATCCCTTGTTGGAAAAGAATACGCACATATCCTACACTAGTGGGAGCTAGCTGCTAATTGGTGCCTGCACACATTTGTCTCTTGTGATTGGCTGAATAGATGTGTTCAGCTAGCTGCCAGTAGTGCAATGCTGTTCCTTCAGCAAAGGATAACAAGAGAATGAAGCAAATTTGATAATAGAAGTAAATTGGAAAGTTTTTTAAAATTGTATGTTCTATCCAAATCATGAAAAAGTATTTTTGGGTTTCCTGTCCCTTTAAGAGCTGGGCCAGTTTTCTCTCTGCACCTGTCTAACCCCTCCCGATTGCAATCTATTTTTAAAAACCACAAATTCACAGGTGATATAAAATGGGCTGGCATAAAAGATGACATTTCTTACTGAAAAAGAAATTCAATAGAAGAAAGAAATACACTGAAAATAGCATGACAGTAAAGAGGTGATTTTCATTTCTGCTGTATCTGAATCATGACAGTGTAATGTTAGGTGGGCTATCCCTTTGAGCTATCAGTTTAAGATTATATTGAATCAAACATCAATTCAAATTTTAAATCCTTGTCTAAAATATTACACTGTGTGTCCTAATGTCAGCATCAATGTTTATCTTTAATACTAATTTCACATATACATATTTTCAAAGTATAATACACAATGTAACAAAAGGCACAAGTTCTGATGAGTGATCAGACACAATATCGAGCAATTTGATTAGTTAGTGATAGTTTATACTGTGTATTTGAATCAGATTGGCTGATGTCATAAATCATGTGATTATGCATATTCCATTCAAAAGTGGTGGAAAAATTCACTAGTGTGTGGGTTATTTAGGAGTTTGCGTCATAATTGGTGCGAAAAGTGTTGAGTCAAATATGGCACGAAGTGGAGAGTGGGACTTGTATTGCATGGCTTAAACATGGTGCACATAGATTTTTCACAAATAATAAAAAGGAAGTTAGCTATATTATGTTATGTATTTATTTCATTTTATCTCTATATCTATTAGTGCGACAAGTTTGGGGCAAAACTTTGCACCAAATATGTAGAAATAATATTGTCCCCTTGCTTTGTAATGAGAGACAAAGTTGTAACATAATCCATAAGTAGTAATGTATTTTTCATTTTTATCCCTATATCTATTAGTGCACCAAATGTGGAGCAATAATATTGTTTGATTTAGAAAGGGTATACAATTTTAATAAAGTTTCTAATTTACTTTTTATTATGTAATATACTTCATTCTCTTGCAGCATCGAACATAAGCTTTCTGTGTTTTCAGACTCCCATTGACTACTATGGCATCCGCAACCTCAAGGGTGGCGGATTGAAAACTAGGTACGCTGAGTCGGAAAAGATGCAAGCGTAAATGTAGAATTTTTGATAACTTCATAAGAACTTAAAATAGTGTCGAATAGGAGGGCGAATGAACACAATTCCGCTCGAATACCACGGTTTTGAACTTGCATCGATGTGCGTCGGATTGAGATCTCGGGATCGTATTTTACGTCACAAATTTCAATCTTGCGACAATTACGACGTGGAATTCCAGCATATTTTCAGTTGACGCTTTGATAAATAGGCCCCTATATTTCAACAATGGATTCCAGGAATACAAAGAAAATTGGAAAGTTTTTTTATTTATTAATATTTTTTTAAAGGGCTCTGAATCAAAAATGTTTCATGTTAACTTTCATGTCAAATTAAATAATTTACAAGAGTTCCTGACAAGAAGCATCAAGGTCAATAGATACAGGGAGAAAGAAAAGTTATAAAGGTCAATATTAACAACTCCAAATCAAGAATTATATGCATCCCCCATAAAGTCTACAAACTACCTGAAATACTCATGGCCTTCTTAGTTTAAAATGCTGAAACTATTAGGTAGGGTTTGCTCAACTGTTATCATATAAAGGACAGACAAAATAAATATGCAAGGATAGGACACTTAGGGCCAGATTTTTGTTCTAAACAATGTTGTCTGTCATATCTCTGTGTTTATTTATACCACTATATGTATATATTGTAAATGTATTATTATTCTGAGCAGGAATAATTGCGAATATAACATATAATCATGAGTATCATGTGTATTTATTTGCAATTAATGGATATTTTAAAGGGATAGGAAAGTAAACATTGAAGTTGCATGATTCAGATAGAGCATGTAATTTTAAAACACTTTAAAATTCACTTCTATTTTCAAATGTGCTTTGTTCTCTTGGTATCCCTTGTTGGAAAAGAATACGCACATATCCTACACTAGTGGGAGCTAGCTGCTAATTGGTGCCTGCACACATTTGTCTCTTGTGATTGGCTGAATAGATGTGTTCAGCTAGCTGCCAGTAGTGCAATGCTGTTCCTTCAGCAAAGGATAACAAGAGAATGAAGCAAATTTGATAATAGAAGTAAATTGGAAAGTTTTTTAAAATTGTATGTTCTATCCAAATCATGAAAAAGTATTTTTGGGTTTCCTGTCCCTTTAAGAGCTGGGCCAGTTTTCTCTCTGCACCTGTCTAACCCCTCCCGATTGCAATCTATTTTTAAAAACCACAAATTCACAGGTGATATAAAATGGGCTGGCATAAAAGATGACATTTCTTACTGAAAAAGAAATTCAATAGAAGAAAGAAATACACTGAAAATAGCATGACAGTAAAGAGGTGATTTTCATTTCTGCTGTATCTGAATCATGACAGTGTAATGTTAGGTGGGCTATCCCTTTGAGCTATCAGTTTAAGATTATATTGAATCAAACATCAATTCAAATTTTAAATCCTTGTCTAAAATATTACACTGTGTGTCCTAATGTCAGCATCAATGTTTATCTTTAATACTAATTTCACATATACATATTTTCAAAGTATAATACACAATGTAACAAAAGGCACAAGTTCTGATGAGTGATCAGACACAATATCGAGCAATTTGATTAGTTAGTGATAGTTTATACTGTGTATTTGAATCAGATTGGCTGATGTCATAAATCATGTGATTATGCATATTCCATTCAAAAGTGGTGGAAAAATTCACTAGTGTGTGGGTTATTTAGGAGTTTGCGTCATAATTGGTGCGAAAAGTGTTGAGTCAAATATGGCACGAAGTGGAGAGTGGGACTTGTATTGCATGGCTTAAACATGGTGCACATAGATTTTTCACAAATAATAAAAAGGAAGTTAGCTATATTATGTTATGTATTTATTTCATTTTATCTCTATATCTATTAGTGCGACAAGTTTGGGGCAAAACTTTGCACCAAATATGTAGAAATAATATTGTCCCCTTGCTTTGTAATGAGAGACAAAGTTGTAACATAATCCATAAGTAGTAATGTATTTTTCATTTTTATCCCTATATCTATTAGTGCACCAAATGTGGAGCAATAATATTGTTTGATTTAGAAAGGGTATACAATTTTAATAAAGTTTCTAATTTACTTTTTATTATGTAATATACTTCATTCTCTTGCAGCATCGAACATAAGCTTTCTGTGTTTTCAGACTCCCATTGACTACTATGGCATCCGCAACCTCAAGGGTGGCGGATTGAAAACTAGGTACGCTGAGTCGGAAAAGATGCAAGCGTAAATGTAGAATTTTTGATAACTTCATAAGAACTTAAAATAGTGTCGAATAGGAGGGCGAATGAACACAATTCCGCTCGAATACCACGGTTTTGAACTTGCATCGATGTGCGTCGGATTGAGATCTCGGGATCGTATTTTACGTCACAAATTTCAATCTTGCGACAATTACGACGTGGAATTCCAGCATATTTTCAGTTGACGCTTTGATAAATAGGCCCCTATATTTCAACAATGGATTCCAGGAATACAAAGAAAATTGGAAAGTTTTTTTATTTATTAATATTTTTTTAAAGGGCTCTGAATCAAAAATGTTTCATGTTAACTTTCATGTCAAATTAAATAATTTACAAGAGTTCCTGACAAGAAGCATCAAGGTCAATAGATACAGGGAGAAAGAAAAGTTATAAAGGTCAATATTAACAACTCCAAATCAAGAATTATATGCATCCCCCATAAAGTCTACAAACTACCTGAAATACTCATGGCCTTCTTAGTTTAAAATGCTGAAACTATTAGGTAGGGTTTGCTCAACTGTTATCATATAAAGGACAGACAAAATAAATATGCAAGGATAGGACACTTAGGGCCAGATTACAAGTGGAGGGGTATTTAATACTAACTCTGCTATAAGTAAACTTTTTGCGCGCGTTGGTTAGTGTTTGTATTACAAGTTGAAAGTAAAAAAGTTATATATATATATATATATATATATATATATATATAGATGATTACATATAAGTATAGATATATACAGATATATATATATAGGAATATCTATTTAAAACTACTTAAAACATATTCTGCTATATGCAGAATATTGGAATGTCAAATATTTACAGTAAATACACAGTGCAACACTTTATTACATATGAATATTATCATAAATATGCTTTACATGTTTTCATGTACTTGACTGCACTTATATATGTTTATATATGTGTACATATGTATTTATGTGTTTATATATGTATATATGTGTAAATACATATTTACACATATAAATACATAAATACATGCATACATATTTTGACATGTATATGTACTGTATGTATCTCTACGTTAAAGCCCTTTGCCTGCCTGAGACCTCATATCTTTGAGCTTTTATAACTTTTTTGTGCAATAATTATTTTTTTTAAATTTAGATAGCGTTATTATGAGTGTAACTGTACTTTTAAATGTATTTTTGATATGTTTTGTGACACTTTTTTATTTCACGAAACAGTTAACCAGGTCGCGCTATCCAGACACATTAACTTTAATTGCTCTCAAGCGATTGCGTTTACTTTCAACTTGTAATACGAGCGCTACTTCTGAAAACAGCCTCGATAAACCCAATATCACTTGCGCATAACTGGAATCTGGCCCATAATAGGGAAGAAAGAAAGAAATCAGTAGAATTTAGAAGAAGAAAAAAAATAGTTCATTAAATAAGCTATTATATGTTTATACAAAAATGTGTGTCAAACTGGCTTCCAGCTAGTATGGAGATACAAGAGAATTGAAAATGAATATATCTGATGATTATTAAAAATAATTTATCAAAAAATTAAACATTTATATTGCTTAATATAATATAAAGCATTAAGCTATTTTAATTTAAGATATTGCTGTGAATGTACTCCTTGTCTGATTTAACTATGTGTTTTTCTCTATACTTAAACCTTTGTTTCGTTTCATTTTACTTAAAGTCTCCTTTTGTTCTATTTACATTATTAAATATTGATTAATGATGGATTTTAAAAATCAAATATTTATTTTGCATAATTATTAACTATCGCTATTATGATTACAGTATTTAGTCTTTGTGTTATTTTCAATATTATAATACTATTAGCATTAATTAACACAGATAATTCATTAATTATCAAAGGTTACATCTCAAGGGCGCGATCCTATATACGCCGTAGTTTGCGGCGCAAGCGAGGGAACCCGCGTCGCCTGCAGTTTCAGCTCGCAACTCGAGCTATCCAATATACGGCGCCGTCAGATGCTAACGTGCCGTAAGTCGGATAAACCAGCGATGTCCAGAAATCTGCGTAAGTACAAATTTCTGGCATCGCCAGTGACTTGCGCCACGTTAGAAACTGCCGGAGCCTACAAAACCTGACTAAAGTATGAAATCACCCGCACTGTCTAACACGCCTCCTAAACATAGCCCGACACGTCTAACCCTCTATCTGCTATCCCCCTCACTATCCTAACAATAAAAAAAGTTATTAACCCCTAAACCACCGCTCCCGTACCCCGCCGCCACCTAATAAAGTTATTAACCCCTAAACCGCCGCTCCCGGACCCCGCCGCCAGCTATATTAAATCTATAACCCCCTAATGTGAGCCCCTACCCCGCCGCCATCTACCTTACCTACCCCCTAAAGTGAGCCCCTACCCCGCCGCCATCTATTTTAAAATTATTAACCCCTAATTTAATCCCCCTACCCCGCCGCCATCTATATTAAATTATTTAACCCCTAAAATACTAAACTATCCCTACTACTAAACCTAAGTCTAACCCTACAAATAGCCCTGAAAAGGGCTTTTTGCGTGGCATTACCCCAAAGTAAACTGCTCTTTCGCCAGCCCTTAAAAGGGCTTTTGGCGGGGCTTTGTCACAAAGTAATCAGCTCTTTTGCCTACAATCTAAATCCCCCTACACCGCTGCCACCTATAATAAATGTATTAACCCCTAATCTAATCCCCCTACACCGCCGCCAGCTATATTAACTATATTAACCCTAATTATATTAGGGTTAATATAGTTAATATAATTATTATATTATATATATTAACTATATTAACCCTAATTATATTAGGGTTAATATAGTTAATATCGTTATTATATTATATATATATATATATTAAGTATAATAACCCTATCTAACTCTAACATCCCTAACTAAACTCTTATTAAAATAAATCTAATATTAATATTATTAATGAAAATATTCCTATTTAAATCTAAATACTTACCTATAAAATAAACCCTAAGATAGCTACAATG